>NW_010513290.1:0-14805 GCF_000687285.1 Phaethon lepturus
CGGAGGTGGGACCGCGCAGTCGGGCGCTCACCACGCTGGGAGGGATCACCTCGCCCTGAGGCCTCTGTTGATGCTGTTGCTGCTCAAAAACCCGAACTTCGGAAAAAATTTCAATGCTGTATTTATGTGCTGACAAATAAATATATCACCACAGATACGCTGTTTTACTTAAGCTACTGATCTTTATCTCTTAATGACCGAAATAACAACCAAGGGGAAGCAGTGCTGCTTTCTCAACATTTCGATACATTTAAGGTTGTCTTCGTATTTTAAAGGCAGCGTAGCTAATGTTTCATATGGAGCATATAAAAAATTGGGTTTGCATGCATCTCCAAGAAAGCATTGACCAGACAGCTTTACCCATTCTGTCTCAACATGAAATATTGTCATGCCTGAACTAATTCCTTTACGACAGTGATCATATCTAGCATCCTGATAAGTGAATATTTGTGAAACTAGCTCTCGCTTAGATCCTCGTGAAGATAATAAATGATATTTATCTTTTTCAGCATTGTTGTATACTACTTGTCATTTTATCTGTGATGTATCTAGCTAGAGATCAATGAATATAACTACGACACTAAACAGCTAAATAAACCATCATAGTCAGTGTATGACAAATCTCTTGCTCTCTCCTGCTTGCTCCAAGTCACAAATCTGTCTTTGTGTTAAACTTTCTGTGTCTGGAAATGCTTCTTCTAAAGATGGATTTCAAAGCTTACCAAAGTCTCTACATTTCCATCAACACTGCTATATGATGTAGACCAGAGGTAGAAAGAGGTTGACTCTTCAGTCTGGCTGGCAAACATAAAAGAGAGACCAAACACGTAACTGTAATAGCAACAAAAAAGCCTTCTGCGTAGACTGGATCATCTTCTCCTAAACCACAGATTTTCAGTTAAGATCACCATTCAGGTTTCCACTAACGGGAAATAAGTTCATCAAATCATTCAGAAAGGCACAATTCTTCCAAGTTCTGACATTTCTGTTTTTATTTTCATTTTCTCCTTAAACAGCGCTTGTTCTTACCCTGGAGCAAGGCTGAGCATGTTGGTAGAGGCATTTTTTCTGTAGCTAAGAAGTGTATGTTCTCTCACCTCTCCGAATATTCAGTTAAGTCCTAAAAAACACGATGATAGAAAGAGGAGGAAAGTGTGGTCCAAGTTTCTCTGCTGATAGCCTCATATCAAGCCCCAGATTTCTGCTGTAAAGATGAACAGCTGATGTCACAAGTGGAAATGCTGCTAGGTTTTCTAGGATTGCCACAGAAATATTAAGAAGCAGCAACATCTGTTCTAAGGAAGCAACCCAAAACTTATCAAATTGGTTGGGAGACAGGTTTCTCTGTTACTGTTACCTGTATGATATTCTGTAAGAGGTAGATAATGGGAAAACTCAAAGTGTAGATAAAGAAATCTATTTCAAATTGTCCTATGGTAAAGGGCAGGTTGTAGGGCACGCGCATATAGCTTTGTCCTATCTGCGAGCTGCCAATAGTCCATGTTAATGCTCTATTCCCGGCAGCTGCATGTATCTTGTCCGCTTAAATTCTGTTGGGCCAGGCCCCTCACTCCTCACTTTGTCTTCACTCTGGAGCATGCTCAAGGAGCACAAAGACAAAATATGAAAAATCAAATTATTCAGGAACCATGATCATGCTATACTACCTAAGTGTTTAAACGTATGTTTTACTGTCCCTGAGGTCAGGTCAAGTGTCCTGCTGGACTGACACAGACTCGAGCAAATGCTTTTGCCTAATTCTGGGTTTTACGCACTCTTTGTTCAGTGCCCACTGCTCTCCCTTGATTGCATGAGTTTCTTTCAGGGCGGTTTCCCTGGTGCTCGTGTGTATTTCTGCCATGTCTGTTGCACAGCACCAGCTGAAAGAAGCATGCCAAGTGGGGTAACAGTAAGTAGGAATCTCTGGTAATTGCACTGTGTTTTTATTCCCTTGCTGTTGATCCTTTAGCAATTACTTCTAGGCCACTGCCAAACAAACGACATATTAATGCCGCTGTACGACCAAATAGCAAGCAACGAGTTTCAGAGTTTAACCTGTCAGTTTCACTTGAAAATGAGTCATTTGAATTTCTGGTAATTCAATAAAAAATTTAAAGAAGCAAAGCCCTTGGTTTCTGTTTGTCGTAATCTGCAGAAACTACGGAAGAATTTCATCAAATTACACAGTTTTCATTGAAGAGTGGCACTGTACAGGAGCCAGTGAGAAATGTTATGAAGCTTCATTATATTAGTCAGAGAAAATCTAGTCCTGTGATATGCAAGTCGGGGACATTAGTATCTTTCTACAGAGGAGGAGGACAGGGAGAAGACCAGACAGCTTACGGCGATTTGTACGAGATCTCTACGGTATGATCTTATTATGGTGTCTGAGCCCCTCAACAGAACTAAATATATTCTCACAATACTTTTCTCAGCTCAATTTTGGACACGGGTTGTATAAAACTTAATCTCCTAACACTTCCTAGCAGTACAGAAGTCACTGTAGGTTCATCCCAGAACACAGGATTTCAAATGCTGGGATTGCTTGGCAGCAGCACAAGAGCCTGGCAAAGCTTTACCGAGCTCTGTCCCAAGGGCAGACCTAGCTGCATCTAGCTCAGAGGCCCTCTTAATAGAGGAAATACAATCCTTTAGATAAAGAAGTCCCCTTGTAGTAAGTATTTTCAGGTTCTTCAGTGGTCATCAGAAGGGATGGGTCAGTTGCACCCGTTAGAAGAAATAACAATCTGGAAATCCAGTGAGGTTTGACAGAGCAACTACCTTTCTAAGAGCTCTGTTTTTTTTGTTGTTTTTTTTTTTTTAACATCTGAAATGTTATGGCTCATTCTGAAAGTAGAAATTTTAAAAGGATCTAAGAATAGTTGTTTCCAACCAGAAGCAGTCACTACTAGACATCTCCTGAGATCTGGGTGGAAAATTTTCAGACATTCTTTTTCACCAGAGCTTCATTGTCTGAACGGTGTCTGCAAAATGCGTATCTGCCCAGAGTTTGCATAAGTGGGTTGAAAGGGTTGATTGTCTCTGAAAATGGGCACCTGTACGCTCCGATACTAAATTTGCAAGCGCAGGTGTAAATTTTGGGCAGGGTTTATGCAGGTGGAAATGATCCCTTCCATCACCTGTGAGCCTTCCCACTACACCTCCCTCCCATAAAGGATGACAGACTCTCAGGAAGGCAGGAGATCTTTTGGGGCATATCACCAGGTTCTGCTGGTGAAAGTCACACAAAAAGCTGGTGGGCAAAGAAGAATGTCTCCTCCCTGCTTCCCAAAGTACAGCCCTTCCAGGCTCACAGTGCCTGATATTTATTCACAAGGGGCAAACCACCAGTTTGGCTGTTCTTTCAGACTGGTTTCACAATCAAGTCATGGTAGTACACTCAAAATTATTTTGGGGGGCAGAGAAAAAAAGAAAAAAGTTAATTTACCTCCATATAAGAATGCAGGATCCTCCACTGGGTCCATAGGCCAGCTCCTGTTGCCCATCAGGTATCTGAAATAACACTGAATTGATTAGGACCGAGCCTGCAGCCGAGATAGTTGTGGAAAATTCCTCCTGGGTATTTCGCTGGGGCTCAGCTGTGCTGCCCATGTTGGCAGCTCTGGCAAGGTTGGTAAAATTTGAGCAAGTTTTTTTGCCCAGCTATTCTTTGTGAGTAAGGAGGGCATTTAAATTTTTTTTTAGTCCTTCCAATAGGAGGCTGTAGTTACCCCCATGCAACCAATGCACCGATAAAAGCAGAAGGAGAGGTGGTAATTCCCGCCTGCCAACCTGTTCACTGCAATGACATTTGGGAAAACAAGGAAGCCTGGGTGTAATCCCTCAGTTATTCATGTTAAAAAACACAGATTAATTCAGTTTTGATTATTTAAAAAATAAATAAAAAATAATCATAAAACCTCATAATAACAAAGTATTTTACCTTTTTCTGTAATTAAGGAAATAAAATACAAAGAAGAAAAGCAGGGCCCTTCGCCTACCTCCTTTTTCCACACAAGAGACAGAGTGAGCCAAGGAAACTGGAAGGTGTCCGAAAGATATTTTAAGGCTAAAGGAACAGTCAGCTAGTAATGCAACTGGCATTAGCATAACCACTGATACAACAATAATTAATAGAAAAATCAGGGGTTGTATAATATTCCAAAAGCTTCCTTTGGATGGAAAGCAAAGACTTTTTAGTGAAAACTTCCACTCTTTTCAAGGGTGGATACCTCAAGGCAGGGTTCAAAGGATTTTCTTCATGGGTTTTTTTTGTTGGCTTTTTTTTTGTGGTGGTGTTTTCTCAATATATAATTTTATAATGATGTAACTTGCATCTCTGTAAATTATATTCCATGTGTCAGAATCAAATGCTCCTAAAATACTCTCGAAAGGCACTAAATATATTTCATACATTCCTTACTAACTCTATGTTATAAAGTAATTGATACACAGCCCACAAAACATCTAAAAATACTCTTTCAGCTTAAGAGATGCCTGCAATTTCTTCTGCTGTGCATAGCTGCCGACCACAGAAACCAATTTGAAAATCCAGTTAGGGTAACATTCAGGAAGTTAGAGGGAGAAAACAACTTTTCACAACCTGAGTATTTGCTTTGTTTTATACTGAACTGCCAGCAAGTTTGCAGAGCTCAGGGACAGAATAAATTTCCAGTACGTCTTTTCCTAATGAAAAATATTTTTCCACAGTTCTTGACATTATTGGTCTTTCTACAGTTAGTATTGTATAAATCTAAATAAAAAAGGAGATACAATTATATCTAAATTGCTATTGTGGATGTTTGTTTATTTCAAGCTGTGTGTAATCTATCCAGGAATATTAACACTATTTCTAAAATGAACAGACCTCCATCATTCATTTTCTGAGTGTGCACAGGGTTGGTTTTGGGTTTTTTTTTCTCTTCCTTACAACAGTAGAAACTGTTGGTATGTCCATCCTAATTCACAAATATCAAACCAGAAACCCATAAAAATGGATTCACAAAGGCGTAAGACATGACAGGATTCATTCTTTCCAGCAGTGGACTCTTTCTGGGACATCAGATTTATTTCTGGCAACTTTCAGCTCCTCCCCCCCCAAAAAAAAAAGGTGAGAAGACTCTGGATTTATACGGGATGCTCAGATAATTTTACGACGCAGGAAAGGGAGAGGGGAGCATTTCAGAGGCTCCTAGGGCACCCGATCCCATGGAGGTAAGGTGGGGAGCATCTCCCACCGGCAGCGTGGCAGCAGCCGGTCCCTGCAGGAGCAGGAGGTGGGGAAGGAGCCAAGCGTGCCCCACGGGGACAGCCACCCACATGGGTACAACTTCTCCAGCACCTGCAATTGCTCACCTCACCTCCGTGCCACAGGCCAGTGAGAGCAGAAGGTGCGTTGGGTCCTCAGCGCTCTTCTGTTCCTGGAGCGTTGTCGCTCCTGGATCCCATGGGAGGAAGGAAAGAACTGCAGTTGTTAGTTCCATATCAGCATTAATTACAGGATCATCTCATAAAAGCGGTAAAGAAACAAGGTGAAATTATATAGTCTCAAAAAAATGAGGAAAAAGGGAGGCACAGACAATGATCCGGCATTGCTAAATAGCTTTAAGGTCCAAATCATGCCAATATCATGGTGACTTGACCGTGCTTTATTTAATGTATGCAGTTTAACTATTGCTAGCACTCGGTGTGTTGCAAAGCCTACAGGAAATTGTCATAATGTCATTTATGAGAGGCTCCTGTACTTAGTCCTTGATGATCTGACACTAACACAGAGATTTACTTGAGCGATCTCAGTAGAAATCACTCACTTGTACATGTTGAAAAATTGTTACCTGTGGCAAATCAGAGCAGAAACAGAACCCAAAAATCATTCATCCAAAAAGTCAGCGTGTGATTGTGGGTCTGCTGCAGTTGGGGGTGACCGCTTGTGGGGGTGGAGAGCTTGTGGAGCCAAGCCTGGAAAGGTGAAGAAGGATGAAGGAGCACCATGCACCAGTCAGGATGGATGCTTTCACAGGGAGCAGGTGGGAAGACCCATCTCAGAAATGACCTGGACTTCCAACACCATGGAAACCCAGAATGGCTGGGTAGAAAATTCAGTGTGTTAGGGAGCGTTTAGCCTACGTATAGCCCTCATTAGTGGGGCTCTAGGAGCACCAACACAGCAGTAAATCACAGGAAAGAGCGTTTTGCACTTCCTTACTGATCGTGTACTTATCTTGGGTGCTGGGGATTTCACTGTGATTTTGTTTTCTCCTCAACAAGCAGCTGGTCCTCAAAACCCACTTTTGCAAGCCAGTGCCATGCTGCCCATGACAGATGCAGCCCATCCTGGCCCAGTGGGTGGAAATCACAAGTCCATTGACATTGCAGTCCCGGCCAAGCGATGGAGCTCCACCAAACCGCGCATGGGGAGAGCCACGGCCAGCAAACAACACAGCCTTCTGCATTCACCCCTCCCAAACCACCGATGAATGGGAGGAGGTTTATGGCTGCGTGCATACGGCTTTGTTCCCTGGAGAAGAAAATATCTTTCTCCGTCTTGGGGAGAAAAAAAAAGACAAAAAGTCTAGACTTTTTCCTTCCAGTGATTACCTTTCTGAACCTTTGTGAATATCCCTCTGAGGTTAAAAGAAATATACAGCTGCTCTTTTCACAGAGGGGCTTAAAGATCCTCTGTCCCACACAGCCATTTTTTTTGTTTTTTTAATTATTGTGAGAAATGACTCAGTTTGGGGGGTTGCGCCCAGGAGCGATACCCACATGAACTGGCAGGAAGCGGATGGTGTAATTTAGGAGGTCAGCTCTCTGCAGCACGCTGGCATTAGCTAGCTCTTGGGGGTGACCAAGGAATCTTAAATAAAGTGGGAAAACACTTTGCATTTGTCATTCTGGCTTTTTGTTTGCCTGAAAATAAGTTTAAAAAAAAAAAAATCCAGAACCTTACAAAAAATATAGCTGCAAGAGAGAGCGAAAACTATAAATGAATGAAAAGGAGAAAAAAATCCAAAACACTCACTTCAAGCAAATGGATAGAGTCCTGTATTTTAAGCCCTGATAAAATATTTAAGGTTTTATTGAATGGAAGCACAAGGAACATCTTAGGACAAGCTGTTGTAAAACCATCGTGTAAACGGACAGGCACAACCAGTTCTCCAGGGAGGCTTTGATGATACATATTATTCTGCGAAAAGTACTTTGCAGGCCCATTGCAGATGATGATGTGCATTTACTTTAAACGACTAAGGTTAAGAGAAGGCTAAATAACCTCTCTTGGAAACCAGCTACCAAACTGGCAGAGAGGGATAGGGATGGGCTTGGCCTGGAGGTACTGAATGCACAGCTGCTGACCATGGAGAGTAATGAATAGGGAAACACAGAACGACAGCAAACGGGATGCAATAAGCAAACCCAGCAGATTTTCTCAGCACAAGACCCCTTATGTTCTTTCTCTTTCCTGTAGAAGTCCCCCCGGAGAAGTTAAGCATTCAGCAAAACAGGGTTTTCCCTAAACCTTTGCACTTCTGGAACGGAGAGCTCCCTGCCAGCTGGAGGTGTGAAACGTCAACGTCTCCTTCCCTTTCTTTTCATAACCTCCCAGTTTCGTGGCCAGATGACTCCTTGCTTGGCCTCACCGATCACTCACACCCCTCCTCACCTGGCTCCAGGTGAGCCAGCTTTCCCACGAAGGCACTTACGGAGGCGCAGGGTCTGAGGAAGGCGAGGTGGAGGCTGCAAAAAGCAGTTGCCATTAGCCACTGATTCAGACACTTGCCCTTATTTCTTCACCACAAGCAGATGTTCAACCTGATGCTGCTGAAATGACATAACCAAGTCTAATTGTTTTTTTCATGAGAAGCATCCAGAACAGCATATCTAAACTGTTTGAAAGGTACAATATTCCTATAGCACCTATTGGTGGCCCAGTATCGCTCTCTGACACGTCCATCAGTGTAAACGTAACCTTGGCACCGTCGCTGCTATCTCAGAGGTGAATGTCATCAGGGACAGCCGCTGGAGGTAAAGGTATCCCTGATGACCTGGCAGTCAAACCTGTGGATTCTCAGTGGAAACCTTCAAAGGCAAGAGCAAGGGAACAAAATAAACAAACCAACAGTTGAAATTTGAGAAAATTCTCCAACTCTCCCCTTCTCAAAACTTTCTAAATCTTCAATTTTAATAATAGCTGCTTTTAAGCTGTAGTTACCTTAACTTTCCAGAGAAGTTGTCTGGATTGCTGAACTGGGATTTTTTTAATTTTAAAAAATGTCGAATTGATTCAGTCTAGCAATTTCAAAACTTTTTGTCAAAAGTATCTCTTAATTAAAATATAACCTAAAGAGACCATTTTCAGAAATCGATTCTGTTGTAAAAGCACTGATTTAAACAGCTTCTAAACTGGTCTTAAAGAAAAAAAAAATCAGAAATTCCTCAGTGAACTCTGTTCTGGACTCTGTCAACTGTGGCAGGTGTATCATGTTATATATATATATATACACACACATTATATATATATATATACATATGGTGCTTCCACCTATCTGCGTGGAGCTCCTTTCCACCTTGCATTTTGGATGCCAACTAAAGATCCACGTGGGGTGACAGTTACATCTGTGCTATTGCCCTGGGCTACCCGGGATGTTATGGACAGGCCAAAGTTTCCCATGGGCATTTTTTCAGATTTACACAATCATCCATAACGAAGCGTATCAGACAAACCCACACATTCAGCACTGAGGAAATCAAACGGACTGGCATGTGTTTCAGACAAAACAACTCGGCAAGTCCGTGGTTTAAGAGTTTATAAGTTCTGTGCTTAGGGACTTCCAGGTGATTTCAAATCAAAATGTTAAAAACTTTAGATTGAAAAAAGTTCATCTCTCTAACGCCTCCCTTCTTTTCCTCTAGTTCCCCAGAGACACAAAGAGATTCTGCCATAACTTAAAAACATTTAGCTGTAAAATAAAATACTTAGAAGGTATTTCATATACATTTGGGTAAAACTGGAGAGCTTATATTGCAAATCAACTTCCCATTTATTATAGTTTAGACTATTTCGGTTTTGCAGCTCTTTCTCTTGTGAAAATGTTTTCTCCTCGTCCTTCCACCATTTGACTTTTTATCCTTCTCCACAATATCGCACATCAGTGCCCAACTTTGTCTTCAGCATCTGTTTCCTCCTCTCTTCCTTCCTGACTTGTCCCAGGTTATCAGATCCAGACGCAGCGTTGAGTAATCCTACTGTATTTTTTACATGTGAAGATACATACACACACACATATTTACAACAAAAAAGATATATATGTATATGTATAACTATAGGTGTGTATACATGTATAACATAATATATGATACGTATACATAACAAGTATACTATATATATATACACATACATCATGTTCAAAAGGTGCCATGAATAATACACAGACAAATTAAAGCTCCGATATAATGGACACATGTTGACATGTATCAGACAATATAAGTGGTCTCAGAATACCACGTATAATGAAATTAAAAAAGAAAATGGGGTGTGGCCCAAAGACTGGAGAAAGACCCAGATAAACATTTTTCCATCCATATTAGGTTCTTGCCAATGTTTCAGCAGGCGTTAAAGCGAGGTGGTCTAACAGTAACATGAAAAGCTTTAAAGAGCAGTTAGTCTCACAGCATGAGATGCTTTGTATGCAAAATTACAGAGTTTAAAATACATTCCTAGTCTGCAGATCTGATTGGCTTAGTAGACCTAAGTGCTTTATAATAAGATTGCCTCTAAGTGCATATATAAATACATAGGCTAAAAATGCTTCAAGTAGACCATGACACAATAAACTTAACTGCTGTGTTATGGGATAATGTGTCAAGAATTCCTGTTTTAATAACTACTTGATTACCTACTTACTCAATCTGGTGAATATTATGTGTTTTCTGGTAAGGGCCATTGGGTAAATACATAATTAAAGAATCCCTGAAATATTCATTCTGGGGACTTTTTTCCGCAAAAAAGAACAAGAGAAGACTAACTTAAGAGCCAGAGGGAACACAACTGTGAAAGGCTACACCCAAAAAACACTCTAATTGAGACTTCGGGAGACAAAGGCCAAAAAATTTAATTTAAGGTTGAAAAATCTATGCTGACACACAAGTTGCTCTCCTTAAAAAAAAGGAAAATAAAATAAACGAGGGGAGTAAGAGGGAGAGGGAGTGAGCTATTAGCAAATTAATGTTAGAAAGTCAGCCCAGATTTTTAAGCTTAATTCTAAATGCCCTGATTTATGTCAATTTAAATACAATATGCTCTGTATTTATAAAAATATTAGTTTATAGTTCCTACAGCAGTAGCAAGAGACTCTATTAATCCACACTAGGTATTTCAGTTGCGTCACAGTTGCGACGCACATGACGGTGCACCATAATCTGCTTTCTTACGTGCTCCTCAGCAACACCCCGGTGGGACGAGTACAGTGACTTTGCTCCGGCTTCACACGCGGGCGCAGTGCTAGAATAAAGTACTTCGCAGATTAGCTTAGTCTGCAGCACTTAAAGGTCAGGATTTATTGTAATGTAAATCACAGAGCAATTTTATCTTGACAGAGATTACATACTGTTACAATATTTCTCGCTGAATCTAGTGATGCGTTTACTTGTTCTTTGCAACTGCTGTGCAAAATTGGACTTTAGCCCAGAAAAGAAAATGGGATGGCAGCCTGTTTGGTTTTTCAGCAACAGCTTAATTTCTCTTCAGATTTTTCAGCACTCCAAAAGAAAGGTATTTAAAAAAAAAAAGGCAAAAACCACCGAAAACCTTCCATAAATACGAGCAAACCTTGCAGAATGGAAAAGCGGTTTGTGTAGATGTTAAGCAGGGCATCCACCGAGTTACTCCGCAGTGCAACAGGTACTTAACTCCTGTTAGCTGGAACCAAATGACCTCACCACGCAGTGCTGAAGCAGCATCCTGTCATGTCATTCAAAACGCATTTATTAGAAAGAAATAAAAAAAAAAAAAAAAAATTGACTTTTATAACCCAACTAAGATTGCAGAGGTAAAGACCAGCGCTCAAGCACCTGCAAACCGCTTTGGGCTACATGGTGCCAGGACCGCAGCACACCGTCCCCTTCATGAGGGCTGAATGACTTTTTTTAATCATATTTACGGACAACAAAAATTCTGTGCGTCAGTGCGTTACGTAGCCACGGCAGTGAGAAACGTGGTAATTGGCACTCATCTCCAGAGTGGCGTCGGAAGGAACGGCAGACGGGCTCTCCACGCCTTGTGGCAGAGACTTGAGGGTTGTCTCGAGTACCAAGGACACGCATACCTCCAGTTGACCTCAGCCTGCATGTTCCCAGGGACAGGACTGCCATGGTCCAAATCCATCTGGAAGGTGCCTTCCAGGATGCGCAGAGCCGGTGGCATGGGAGGGCTGCGTGGAGGAGGGTGCTGCTTCTTCATGCCGGTCGCATGACACCTTCAACACAGCCTAGCCTTAGGTCAGAAACGAGACAAGTGAAATTCCTCCTTCCTTTGAAATCCTTGCTGCTTTCCCACTCTTTCTTTCAAAGGTTAGTAGTTTGGGGGCAAACCAGGCATTTCAGTGAACTCCCTTTTTGTGTGGAAAACAGAAGGGAGGAGGACAGGAAAACACAATGCAGGGTGGAGAAACTTGGAGAAAGGCAGCAGCATTTTTATAGTCCTGTATACCGCAACCCTGCATTGATGTGGTGACTTGATAAGATGTTGCCTTACGCAACTGTTCCCCACAGATGTACTATATCGCATTAATTTGGGGCCCTTGAACGCGGCTAGACTTGCTGACCTCAGATGGAGCTTGTAGTTAGGATAAACAAGTTGCTGTGCCAGTGTACAAATCAAGTCTGGAATTTGAAAAGTCATTAAGACAATAAACATGATGCTAAGTTTACAGATTCACTTTTCCAAGCGAAATCACACTTTAGGCTATATTAAGAAAGCTCTCTTTTTCAGTCAAAAATGCAGAGCTGCATATAAACATACAGTTGTACAACTGCTGTGCATATTTTATATTTAGAAGAAATGGCAAGTTAGTAGATCCTGATGGATTTTCTGGATTCCTTTCACTGAATTCCCACCCTTTAAGTTTGTTTTTCTTTCACAAGGTAGGATTTTAAAATGCAAATATAGCAAAGAAGTAAAATCCATCATACACCCCTGGATCGTGTTCTAGGGCTGAGTAAGGATGCCGATTAGTATTTACAAGGCTTGCATCTAATGAGCAGGAAAAGCAGGTGTTCATAGAAAACAGCAAATCTTAAGTAATTCTACAGTTTATGAAACTTTGTATTTATTTCAAAATTCAGTTGACATCACAGTAATTAAAATGAGGGATTCTTGATCCATATTAGTATGTGTCTCAGAATATCAACTGAGAGTAGGAAACTGTTAGACACAACGAACAGTTTACAAAAAAATTTGCAATAATTACACTCTTGTTTGTGTTAGTTTTTTTAATTGTACACATTGGGATGAGTAAACAGTGCCACTGACCTGGCTAATTTGGATTTAGGGTATATTGTTTATTTACACAGAGATTTTTGTAAGCTATGAAAACAAACAAACAAATAAATAACAAAATAAATCTTCCACATGAGTTTGAGACCACTTTTTTGGCACCAGCTCGGTTCTAGCCAAAGAGAATGCATTTTAATCAATTTCAGAACACACAAGTTTCTTTTGGTCCCTCCAGAGCAAAGATTCCTTAGTTTATTAATTTTAGCATCATTACCCTTCCATGTAAATACTTCTTTCCAAAGCTGAAAAGAAAAACAGCCTCAGAAGCAGCCACCAAGCTCCTGCGTTTTTTAAAGCACACATTTTACAGACTGCAATCAAAGCAGGTTAACGGCACATTTAGGTAATTTTGATTTTTAGATCTGCCAATGCAAATAAATAATAACCTTTCAATAATAACAAATGAAATCTGACATAAACACCTACCCCCTGCATATTTTTAGGTGGCCATTGAGCAAACAGAAGCAGTAAGAAATTAAATGCTACTAGCTTGTGCTGAATTAAAATAAGGTCATATTATTATCATTGGGGTATCATAGCTCATTTATTCTTTTATATCTCATATTCTTATCCATTACAGATCTTCACAGGAGCTTAAAAACAGTTTCCACAGTTGGTAGTTTCCTAGTAGATGGCATATGTTGACCCTTTTTCCTAGAACAGAATCTGAATTAACACATTTCTTTGCATTTAAGCGTGTGTCCTAACACAAAATAGCCTGATCTGCTTGGTGCAGCCCCATGAACTCACTGTCTGATGTTGTCTGCAGAAGCATCCACGAAGGGCCCCTAAAACTACCACAGTTACAAAAACCGAGAGCCCCCAGCCCCTCCCCAGGACCCCCTCCATGCAACAGGAGGTGCAGCAGAAGAAGGCAGGCTACAGGTATCAGCTTAACCGATACAGCTCAAACGTTAATTAGCACGATCACAGAATCACAGAATCATTAAGGTTGGAAAAGACCTTTAAGATCATCAAGTCCAACCATCAACTCAACAATGCAAGGTCTCAACAAATTTCAGGCTGGCGCAAAGACACAGTAATTTCAGGTGTCAACATCCCTTCTGCCTCCGAAGCCCCCGTGCCAGAAACGAGCTTTTCCGTCTGCATCTTGTGCTATGCATCTAATTTCCACTCTGTTTGCAAAATATTACCCGTGCTGAAAACAGCTTTTCTGTGTTTCTGCCATTTGTCGTGCTTCATCTCACTGAAGCACGGGGCAAATGCCTGCTGTCCACACCCATATATGACATTATTACTTGTGCTGGATGCACAAAGATGAAGACAAAACAGCCAACGTCACGTTCATCACTGCTGGTACCTTGATATCCATAGGGGAGAAGCGGATGCAAATTTATCCTTCAGCCGTATTGCGGCCTTACAAAATTGTCTGCAGTTTAATTGTTTTTATCACCTTTTTAAACTCACATGAATAATAAATACAGAATAAAATAAAAACACCTGGAAGTCTGCCACGTGTAGAATATTGTTTATTTCTGCATAGATTCCTGCAAGATTCCTGCACAGGATGAGGGTAATAATTATAAAGCAACTACGTGATTTAGGACGTTTAGAAGTCGCTGCTTTTCCAGTGGCAGCGGAGGGACTTCAAAGTCCATTCGGTTCATGGGCCAAGACCCTGGTGACTGAGATGGCCACCTCCCGTGCTTCACTGTGGGAAGCAAGCTGCAGATCCATTGGTTACCTGGACGTAATCTGAATATTTCATCCCAAATGAGGTGTCAAAAAGGGCCACTGAAAGGAACCGAATAGGCACTTGGCTGAAGTACTTTTTAAAATGGTCACACAGCACAAGTGCTCATCGGTCCCTTATGCAGGGGGAGAAAATTTCACTAAAGTAAACACTAATTCAAGATAAATTTTCACTCATTTGAGAATATTGAAATTAAAATGCTCTTTGTTAAATTAAGAAAATTTACTGCATTGGATCACCATCACACCTAGGAGAAGGATTAAAAATATTAAATATGTGGAATAGCAAGAACTAATAGAGCTTTATGTTCTTTCTGAGAAAAATCGTGGTTACTAGTAGCATTAGAAACACCATTAAAACACCTCACTCCGGGCAGGAAGCAGTAATTTCCATAGCCTTTTCTTTTGGCACACCCAGGAAACGTGCTGCCCCCGACGTTTCAGAGCTTGGGTGCCAAACTCATCTTGGCACAAGACAGCACAACAATAAAGAGAGGACCCAGGTGGTCCACACCCAAAGCCGCGTGGCCAGCGGGGCGAGG
>NW_010513291.1:0-23600 GCF_000687285.1 Phaethon lepturus
GCAGCGCCCGAGCCCGGGGGCGCAGGGGGTCTGGGAGGGCGGGAGGCCGCCGCCTGCTTTCCCTCGCCCCTCCGGCTGAGGAAATCACGATCAGTGATCAGTGGTGCTGTTTTCGGGAAGAAAAAAAAATCTAACTTTTATTTACCAACAATTCATGCCCTGATTAAAAACAATAGCACCAAACCTTAACCCAGATTACGCAGTTATATGTATAGAGCCGGAGGCAGCGTGGCTGTTTGCCAGACCCATGATCCATTAACCTCTTTAGCTCATTGTTGGCAGGCAACAATAGCATGCGATCAAATTCTTGTATTTTAAAGACAAGCCATTTTCTTCTCATAGTAAACTCCCCTCTCCTATGTTGCAATTAAAAAGGGTCCCTTCAACGATAAAAGCAATAAGAAATAAATATACTGTGGGGTTCTTGCTACTTTGTGTTCATTTTATGAGTAAAAACATTGTGTTATGCTTAAGGTAATATGTACAAAGATGGACAGCAGCATATGGAAAATTCTTACTTTGGATAATTTTACTTTCACCATTTAATTATGTATTATTTAGACCATGTGTCATTTCAAGTTTTAGTTCCAGTACTTTTACAGAGAGAAACCAAGGAAAACCCAACATTATCAAAATTAGACTATGAAAATAGGATATATAGGGCCCTTTTTTCCTTCCATAGATATTATAGATGCATATACACATATATGTATATACCCTTTAATCCAAATACATTCTGTCTGAAGTTATATATTCATACATAAACATGCTTGCACATGTACATCCTATATACATATGCACCCATTATATAAATAACATACTTAAAAATAATTTTAAAAATTAGTATAGAAAATGAGTATAGAAAAGAAGTGAAGCTAAAAACACAGCTCTCAACCCCCTGCTGAGCACTATAAAAAGTGCCACCACTTGGAGGAGAAGTTATAGAATCAGAATCACAGAATCATTAAGGTTGGAAAGGACCTTTAAGATCATCAAGTCCAACCATCAATCACTGATACAGAAAGAATATGGAAGTTTTACCTTGCACCTTATTCTTTACGCAAGCAACCTAGCTGTGGAAAAATGGAAGTATGATGTTTTCTGGTTTTGTTTTTTGGGTTTTTTGTTTTTGTTTTTGTTTTTTTTTTTTTTTTTGCTTGTTTGTTTTTGTTTTTTGACATAGGACATTTTGACATTAGGCTATGGTCCTAATAGCCACATTCCAAAATATTTGTTTTGGAAAGTCTGCATGCAGAGAAGTTGAATCTGTCTCTGCTTAATTGAGCTGTCTGGTCAGGGCATGCAAGATAATATGTGCAAAAAGATGACTGATCCCATGAGGATCTGTAGAAAAGGAATGGGAAAGGTGATGAGGATGGAGAGTACGGCTAGTTGGGTGACAACAGTGAATACAAGAAGCTGGTATGTTACAGCAGAAACTGGTCCTGGAAGTAAAATGCCATCTGAAGTGGAGGAGACAGCATGAAGGAAGACCTTCATCTCCTTTCTCATGGCCAGGCTGTGCATGAAACACATCCCATTGCTCATTAGGGGATGAGGAGTGTAGGATAACACCTACATCCTCTCACATTGCTTTCTAAATCCTCTTAGGAGGATTTAGAAATGGCTTTAAAAATGTCTTAGGAAACATCCTCCCCAAAAAACCAAACATGAAACTCTGGAAAATGCTAAAAAATCTATATTCAGGGGACTTACCCACTTTCTAGAGGCTCTTTGTTTTCCCCAAGGAGGAAGATTTTAGGGGTGTTTTTTGTCACCCTGACCAGCTCCTCAGACATAGTCAGCTGGCACTGTGCTGTCTTAGCCCAAGGAGAGAAAGGCCCAGACTCTTTGCTGGCTGTTGTATGGTTTTAATCTGAGAAAATGAAGTCTTGATCCCATTTTCATTAGGATCAGTAAGAAAATCAAGAAGTGACTGATACATTAGCAACAGATTTTGAGTGCGTGAGACTGTCTGGCTTCAAGAGTAGATGTTTGGGATGGGAAAGAGATTTACATCTACACCGTATAGTGTTAAATTTAGGCTATATTTCAACCTGTTGTGGCAAGAGCAGTCATTTGTAGCTCAAAAATGAATGAATGCTTACTGCTACTGTAGAAAACCTGTTAAATATTGAAAGTAGGTATGTTTTAACTGGTTGCTTTTCCACTGTGTTTTCTTCACTAAGTCCAAAGTGTTTTCTCCTTACTTGAGAGTTGCCTACTGTAATATGGGAGAAGTACAGGGCATCACACACTGGTCCCTCTTTGCATATATTGTGTAGGATAATCACATTGATATTAGCAGTTGCAAAACTGTGATGTTCCTGCCTTCCATGTGGTACAAAAATAGCTCATATTTGGTAGTCATTATTTTAAGGAAATAAAAAGTTGAGCCCTCTGTTCTTTAATAAATTTATTTTTAAAATCTATTTATTCTTCTACTACAAGGCATATTGTCCAACAGCTTTATTGTATTTATTTTCAGTACTGTAACTTGAGGAAGTATGTACCATTTATTATAAACAGACTTTGATGATAAAATAATAAACAAACCTGTCATTCAGTGCAAAAAAGCAAAGGCAGCAACAATAGATAAGAATGGTAAGATTTAAATGCCCAGCTTTCATTACACTTGCTATATGGCTGCATTGGCTTGTAAACTCATTGATCCCTTTAAACCAAGTGAACTTTTTGATACTCAAGAGGGTTTTCTAAGAAAGTCGAAAAGATGGAGAAAATGATACTGATTGGTACAGGATCACTATCCTTATATAATGGTAGGGAGCCAAGAAGTAGCTTGAAATGGTGGTGTTTTGACAAAATATGAAATTCAGTTTGCAAGCCAAATCTGACCATTGAAAGCCATGCTGTTTTGTCACATGTAGATACATGGTCTCAGTTGTTAAACAATATTGTAGCTAATAGTACTAGGAATACATTCTGCCTGCATTTTCAGTTTAAAATTCAAGTTTCAGTAATAGTCTGGCAATTAGAATAGTGTTGCTTTATTTGTAAAACATCTGGTCTATCATAGAAGTATGTTTTATGTAATATCCAAATTTTTCAAACTTGCATTCTGTTACATATGAAGTGTCTTATACCCCAACTTTTTATGACAGATTGCCTTATTTTTTGAAAAAAAAAAAAAAAAATTGTGCCCTTCAAGAACTTCACAAAAAATTAAGGTGTTTAAGGATCTTACAAGATTATGTAAACTCATATATTACAAGAATAGGTATAATTTTCAAGAAAACTAACTGATATACTTCTGTTAGGTTGGAACTTGCTGTCATAATCCACTAAAAACATGCTTCACTGAATCAGTAAATACTGTGTTTTTGAGCTGTCTGCATATTATTGACTTTTCAAGCTTCTGCAAAGCATTACATCAGAAGTCCCTTCCCCCCATTGTTTTCATACCAGAAAAATCAATTCAAATCTTAGATATACAAAGCAACAAAGGTAATATAACCTTGATATATTTCAGAATTTATACCATCTCTTTCTTTATTTTATTGAAGCTCTGCTTTGCAGGCTTATCTGCAGCACCTGAGAGTTTTGACAACTCTTTCTAAATATACAGGAAAACATACTAAACCATAATAGGTTGAGAGGCAGCTTATTTAAATCATAGTGAAATGTGACTAGCATGTTAAAGAGAGACTTTCATGTTGGGAAAAAAAAAATCCAAAGATACTAGGCTTACAATCAAATTCTGCCTTCGTATGTCCATGCATGACTACCTTTAGGAAGAAAAAAAAAAATATATTCAAAGACCTAACAGTAATTCTGATATAAGATCAATGGATATGCACAGAGTTATTTGGTCATTTGGCACCCATACTAGTCATCATTTTCACAAGTTTATGATGTTTTTACTGCTCTGCTCAGTTCCAAACTAACATACAAGGTCTATTGACTCTTGTTTTCCATTCAGATAAGCATTGACAAAATAGCTGAGGTTTGCATATAAGAGGAATAACTCTCAGCTGTTTTACTGCCCCTTCCATGTTTCTTCCTGACACTGCCATTATCTTACACTGCTTTTAGATTCTTATACGTTTGCTGAACTTTAGTGATTCAACATGAAATTCTGTATACTGGAGGTCTGCATCAAGCTTTATGTTTTTAGCATACCTAACAAAAATGGCTCAACTATACCTGAGAACAAGATCAAGGGACATTGTTTTATTTCTTACTAATGCATTCCTTGTCAGACTTACTTCTTAAGAACTCTGGAACCTGCAGGTAATAGAGAGGAGACTTGTAAGTTGGCAGGGTGATAAGTACTAATTTAGTTGAGGACTCCTTGGAATCTTCCTAAAAATTAATTTTAATTTTTCCAGTTCATGAACATTTGGAAGTTCAGTTCACACATGTTAAATAGCAGTTTGTTGGAGTTACGAAGCTAAATGCATATGTTTAGCTGTTCTCCAGCCAGGTATATTCAGATGTTGCCTGGTTTTGTCTCTCCCAATGCTGCTGTTCTTAAGCAAGAGGGCCTGTTTTTCCTTTGATCTTCATTTGGTTAGATCCAAAGCTGCTCTGAGAAGGAGGCTGGTTCAGCTGCACACAGAAACGCAAGAAGTCGTTCCTGGATTTCTTGGGACCGGGGAGCTGACAAAGATGAAGTGACAGGGATTTCAGTGGTAAAAAGCATGGGAGAAAGATCTGAGACCTGGGAGGAACTGGTAAGGAAGAGACTGAACTCAGATGACTATGTGCTAGGTGCAGGAAAGAGCATGGGAAAAGACAACGGATCTGTCTGTGTGGAAGTCAGATGGGAAAACCATGTGAGAAGTTTATAATTTTGGATATGGTGATAAGAAAAAAAAAATCTAAATACTGAAGACTGGCTAAGTGAAAAAAGTCAGGTGGAAACAAGCCAGTGAAGATGTGAAGATGAGAATGAAGTGGGGAGGAGAGAGAGAGAACTGGAATAAAACATGAAGGTAGAAAAGGAAACAGAAAAGTCTGTAATACTAGAGCATACTGCCATGCAGATCTTGGAAATGAACCAACCATCCCAAACCTCAGCATTTCGCTGTTATCAATAAATATCTGTGAAACCTGTTGGCAAAGTGTGCTCCTGACTCTCCTCTGGTGCTGCTCTGCACAAGGGGTGACCATCTGTTGCCATTGTCAAGCCTGACATTAGCTGTACTGGCAGAAACATATCCTGTAAGTCTAACTTCGCGACTTCAGCGATGAATCTTGTTGGTATCAGGCCATTTTTTTGAAATATTTCTGTTAATTCTTCTTTGAAGAATAGAAAAGGCAAGGAAAATGGAAAGGAAAAGAAAGAGAGAGAGGAGGAAAAGGAAAGGGAGGAAGGGGATCCTCTAATTCTTATTACGGTAAAGTCATGTTGCTGTCATGTATTAGGCAACATTGGAACTGAAGTCACCTTTACTAACTCTATTCATCTTCTCCTTCCCTACTTGTAGATATACATTATAACACAGTTTAAAATGACAAAACCATGTACAGCATAGGACATCTATCACTGCAGAAGATGAGTCCTGCTCAATGACTAAGCAGCTGTGTAATGTTTTGGTTTATTTTCTTTTCATTGGCCTTTGGGCAGATCAGACACTTTTTACTGATTTATTCAAACTCTACTGAGAAAAAATATTAATTGCATCTTCAGAGAATTTTCTCTGATACCAGTCAATATGGCATCTGCATATCTCACAAAAAAATTACTTTCATAGTGCTTTCATTATTCCCATTGTAGAGATGAGAACTGAGACATAACAAGTCAAAGCAAGAATATCCACCAATTCTGAGTATAAATTTAAATTATCGAGGAATTAGTATTTTGCTTTTTGAAAGGCTATTTTGTGCTCACCACAGCTGAGAGGTGAGCATTTCTACAAATGAGATCCAGCCTTTTAAGTAGGGCATCAAAAAATAAAATACCCATAAATCGTGAGAAATATGTGAACAGTTCTGTTTTGGTGGCTATTCCAGCTTACTGCTCTAACTTCCCAGCAATGTAAGGGGATAGTATCCCACTCTTCATGTCACCATTTAAATGGTTTGAGAATGAAATATTAATTGAAATGCATACTGAAACTTCTTTCACTGCATACATTCTAAAAATCAAAAATAAAAAAAAGTCAGAGAGAAAACAGATGACAGTATTGTTATACGACACATCCCACTTTATCCCCAGAGATAAGTCATCCTGTGCGCTGATGAGGAAAGGTCCTGCAAAAACAAAAAATATTTTCGTAATCCCTGTACAAGCTAAACGGGAACCCACCTATGCTTTAGACTTAGGTCATAACTGAATATTAGTTCTTCAAACATAGTGAAACTGTAAATCCCGGAATAATCTGCTACTTAAAAGTTTGCTGAACATTTATTTTGGAGCCAAACTGGAAAAGTTTGTCTACTGTCTAGAAGTGCCTGGAAAATTTCCAGCTTTGACACTGACAGCCCACTTCACTTTTGGTGCTGTCATTTCATTATTTTGAGCACTTAAAATATTGCATTTATAGCAGGAGAAAGTATCCAAGCAGAGCTAGGAGAGAGGGATATTACTTGGAATTTCTGGGGGGCTGGAAGCCTTTCCTTCTCTCTCCAAGTTTTCTAACAGCAGCAATGCCAGGATAGCCTTTCCTGTTTTCTGATTTGGAACAAGCACTGAATAAAAAGTGAAATACAACCACTTTTTCCTTTACTGTCCACAACAAGAAATTTATTATGCTAAATTATGTCTTTAGGGAATTTCAACAGGACATAAAATATTACAGGTTTTATCATACTCATTTTCCACTGAACCTGAAAACCAAAAACCTTTAGCTTAACAAGGACTGATTGCTCTACAGCAGGGGGCTCCTTTTTCTCTGCTAAAACCCACAGGCAGGGACTTTTATTTGTGGGAAGTTTTGTAAGAATCACCGAATGAATATTTCCTCTGAATTGATATCTTGTTGGCTAAGATGTTGTTGGCCAAGAATTGCTGTGCTAGACCAAGAAAGACAATCACATGATTCATCTGTAATCCAAAACCAGCTGAGTTAAGGTCAGGTCTGTGGGGAATAAAGCTAAGGATCCTGGTTTTTTCATCATTTCTGTAACCACCAGCCGTTTTCTAAGTTTAGAAGTTTTGTTGGAACTACAATGCAGACTGCTGCTCTGAACTTTGACTAAGCCACGTGTCTATTTGAATTCACAGATCTCAATCACAGTAGAGAGATGCTGCAGAGCTGAGCCCTCTGCTCTTTTCTACAGAATTCAGAAAATTCATCATGCACATCTCGGCAACCTCTCCTTGCTGATGTGCTTTCCTCCTTGAACTGTCGATCCACGGCAAGCTCTGGACAATGGAAACACCTGAATTTCTTTAACTCCAACTCTGGGTTTATGGAAGAGAATAGTAAATGTATACAAGTATGTGTTGAATAATCTATTTCAAGAGCTGCCTGTGAGCATGACTGTTTACATTTACTTCCATATTTAACAGATTTTTTTTGTAACAAATCCAAACACTCAGCATCACATGCTTAGTAAATTTGCATTTCATGATACATGTAGCTGGTAGAAATAGAGAGAGATAAGTGGCACCTGCATTGCAGGTGACATCCTATGAAGTGTACATAATCCTTCTAGGTGCCATATTTAGAAGCTGGTGTACAAATTATTCTTAATCTTTCAAGTAAAATTTTAGTAATCTGATCTTTGGTATTGTTCAGTTTTCCCGTGAGAAACACACGTTGCTAAATACATGGGTTCAATCTCTACATATTTAGGTATTGAAGAACCATATATTACCCTATATGTAATAGTAATTTAGAAGCATTGATGCCCCTGGAGTCTTGCTGGTGAGAATGGAAGGGACATGTGTCATGTACCCTATTTCCCTCCTGACTCAGGAATATGACAAATAATCACATTCATAATGGGATTAGATCTACCAAGATTTCTTTTGAAAGCTTTCTTCTTATGTAATCTAACTGGAAAGCCCTGTAAAATTTGTAAAGGCTAGAAGCCTTTTTCATTTCCACCTCAGTATGTTTATGTCCATCTAAGAATGTTTCATGTTTCAATATTATCATTTAATGAAACTTTTCTTCTTTCTTTTATTTACCTGCTGATGTATTTATGGACCTCAGTCACCTCTGTTTCATTTTTCTATATATCTTCTTACCAAGAAAAGAGTTTCAGGCTCATCCTGAAAATTTGGCCTCTTCTTCTGTTTTCTTCCATAGCCTTTTCTGCATCTGTTCGCTTTCAAGGTTACCTTTCCCAGCCAGAAAACTCAATACTTTATTGCAGCTGAGGTTTAACCAGGGCCTAGTGGAATGGTGCCAGTGCTTGCCTGTCTCTCATGGATTCACCTTCTGCAATACATTTTCAGTTTGCATTTACCATTTTTATGCTGCATCATACTGGTAGTTCATTCATTCAGAGATTGACCATCCCTTTCCTACAAAACATTTCCAGTTGATAAAACTCCAGCATACTGGATAACTCTTTATTTTTAGCTCCACGTGCATGACCTTGCATTTCAGTCTAGTCCTATTTCTTTTCATCCAGATCTTTTGGTATTCAATTCTGATCTCCATCCTACCTTCCACATTCATGTCATTGGCAAACTTCATCATTACGGATTTCAAACTGTGCTAGACTGAAAGCAATAAACCAGATGAGTTCCAAGATTGTGGTCTGAGGAACTTGACTAGGAACCACCTCGATACTACTTTCTGAAACATCTTTGTGCTACAGTCTCTAAAAATACATCTTTGACAATTTTACAATTTCTCGTTTTTCCATATTTACTAATAGTGTCCCAAGTGCTACATGATCAAATATATTTACCTGATGACTAGATAGAAAAATGCACTATGTTATCTAGGAAAAAAATTATATCATCAAAGAAATATAAATCTCATAATAGTTCTCAAAGAGAGAAAGGACAGTTTTCACATTGTTTTATTCCAATTAAAATGCTTTTTGAGCTGTATTAAAAAAAACCACCAGAACACAAGCCACCAAAGCCCATTTGTGTCTGCTTAGATATTCAAGCACAACAAAGATTATGATTTCGATGCTGGAAGAGTTAAATACTATATGATATGAGCGGGTTCTATGAAATCAAGGCAATTCTTTCTACTTCTCTATTTGTGGACAACCATAGCTTTCTGAAAAACTTACCTTTTGAGCTGAAATTTTCAATGAGTTAGGTGAACCCATGGTCTTTCACTAAAATCCAAGGATTTCAGTGGAATCAAGATTAAATAGTAGGAATAAGTAAGTCACTTTTTGAAAAAGGGACCAAATCAAACCAGGTCTCTTGTCATAACAGCAGAGAGAAGAGTCAGGGAAAAGATTAATTGCCCTAGGCATTTAACAAAAAGACCAATTGACATTTTGTTTGTTTTGAAGAGCTCTAAAGAAGCTGTGATACAAAGAGTAAAAAAGACATAGAAGCAGATCATGACCTAACCAAGAATCATCTACAATATGCTATAATTTCATAAATATTCTCTGAAGTCCTGTAGGCAGGATTACTATGGTGGGCAATGATTATACAATGTTCCCATAAGATCTTTTTACCAATTAATTATGTATCTCAGAACACAGTTTTTATATAATGTAGGGTACATGTTGTTTCCTACCCATTTCCATTACATTTTCAGTCAACATAATTCATATATCTGTATTATTTTTGTGACTGATCATATGTATTGCATAGAATTTGAAATGGATTATTAAAACATTCATGTATGCTGTATAATTTCTTTTGTACACAGCTGGATGAACTGCCAGCGTTACCAAGTCTTGAAGAGGGTTTTTTTCCATAGCTCAGGCTCTCTTTTGCAGCTTTGTATGTATATTTCCCACTGAGAAACAAATGTTCTCATATTCAAGCCTAAATAAGCATTTTAGCAGGCATAAGTTTTGCTTATTCTTGTAAGAGCAAAATTAGATATTAATCCAATGCCAAACAGAGTTTACAAGAATGTAATTCAAACACCAGATCGCAAAGTGCTTTTAAGTACTCCTGCACTATTTCCCTAAAGAGATTGGTCTCAACGCGCTGAAGGGGAAGAGCTATAGAATGTACAGTGGAAATACAGAGAATATTTCTTCTCTGTTAATTTATTATGGTAAATTGACATAATGAACCATGACAGATAGATTTTTTTCATCCACACAGTGTTTCCCATTTAAATGTGGATGTTTTCTGTATGAG
Source organism: Phaethon lepturus (assembly GCF_000687285.1). Taxonomy (NCBI): domain Eukaryota; kingdom Metazoa; phylum Chordata; class Aves; order Phaethontiformes; family Phaethontidae; genus Phaethon; species Phaethon lepturus. The sequence continues at coordinate 10,211 of NW_010513291.1, forward strand.
TGTCAAGTAACACCTTTAATTACGCAAAAGCCATCATCATGTGTTGTGAATGTAATATGGAGCGCATAAGAGAAAGGGTACTGTGTATTGCTGAGTAAAATGTTAAAGGGGTACCAGAGGCCTGCACTTTAAAAATGAGCCTCTGCAGTGTTTGAAATCACTGAAAAAATATTATTTTTTTCTTCTTAAAGGTAGCAATGGAAAAATTATATAAAGGCGTTGTCCTGAGTTTTTCTTCTATTCCGTAGGATTGAACTTGTTGCTGCCATTGCAAATTAGAGATCGGTACACTGAAATATCCATGCCTAATATATAACAATAATATGTTATGTGTAATGTAATAGTATATAATGATATATAGTCTGTTTGTAGTACATATAGATTATTCATAATTATATATACAAATGTGTACACATATTAATAGATACATTATATTAGTAAAATAATAAAATATATCTAATTCAAATCTTCACTGCATTTGATAAAGGTAAAACGGACATGCATCCAAACTTGTTCATTTTAATTCCTTGTCTGGAATCTCACTATAAAACTTCAAAATTTACCGTGTAGCTTGCCTAAAATAAAAGTGATAGTCATTAGCATTATTAATTCAGTAAAACATCTCTATAAACAGCTTTCTATTAATCAATTCTAGCAAAAAAAGCATAATTTTTTCATGCTATATGCAATACAGGTATTTGATAGCTATCAGCAAGCCTAATAGAAACAGAGTCAAAATATAGGCAAGATTTCAATAGTTAAAGCATGGTTAGTATTTATAAGGTAACATTTTCTTCTTTGATTTTGTTGAACATGATACAATTGTTACAGTGGTTAAATCCAAGAGGAAGTGAAAATTACCGTACATAATGCAACAAAGCCAGATCTGTGTGAACTCTGAAATAAATGCAGCCTTAAAAAAAACTTAATAATCATAGAATCATAGAACAGTTTGGGTTGGAAGGGACCATTTAAAGGTCATCTATTCCAGTGCCACTACAATGAGCAGGGACATCTTTAACTAGATCAGGTTGCTCAGAGCCCCATCCAACCTGACCTTGAACGTTTCCAGGAATGGGGCATCTACGACCTCTCTGGGCAACCTGTGCCAGTGGTTCACCACCCTCATAGTGTAAGAATTTCCTCCTTAGATCTAGTAAAAATCTGCCCTCTTTTAGTTTAAAACCATTACCCCTTGTCCTATCACAACAGGCCCTGCTAAAAAGTCTGTCACCATCTTTCTTAGAAGCCCCCCTGAAGTACTGGAAGGCTGCAATAAGGTCTTCCTGGAGCCTTCTCTTCTCCAGGTTGAACAACCCCAACTCCCTCAGCCTGTCCCCACAGGAGGGGTGTTCCATCACGCTGATCAATTTTGTGGCCCTCCTCTGGACCCACTCCAACAGGTCCATGTCTTTCCTGTGCTGAGGGCTCCAGAGCTGGATGCAGGACTCCAGGTGGGGTCTGTCCAGAGAGGAGTAGAGGGGCAGAATCACCTCCCTTGACCTGCTGGTCACGCTGCTTTGGATGCAACCCAGGACATGGTTGCCCTTCTTCTGGGCTGTGAGAGCACATTGCCAGCTCATGTGCAGCTTTTCATCCACCAGTACCCCCAAGTCCTTCTTGGCAGGGCTGCTCTCATTCCCTTCATCCCCCAGCCTTTACTACACTGGGGTTTGCCCTGCCTCAGGTGCAGGACCCTGTACTTGGCCTTGTTGATCTCATGATGTTCACATGGGCCCATCCCTGGAGCTTGTCCAGATCCCTCTGGATGGCATCCCCCATCCCTCAGGCTTGTCAGCCACACTACTCAACCTGGTGTCACCTGCAGACTTGCTGAGGGTGCACTCGATCCCGCTGTCTATGTCATTGATGGAGATATTAAACAGTACTGGTCCCAGTATGAACCCCTGCAGGACACTGTTCATCATCAGTCTCCATCTGGACATTGAGTCATTGACCACTACCCTCTGGATGCGACCATGCAACCAATTCCTCATCCACCCAACAGCCCACCGATGAGATCCGTATCTCCCCAATTTAGAGAGAAAGATGTTGTGGGGGACCTTCTGGGCTGTGAGAGCACATTGCCAGCTCATGTGCAGCTTTTCATCCACCAGTACCCCCAAGTCCTTCTTGGCAGGGCTGCTCTCATTCCCTTCATCCCCCAGCCTTTACTACACTGGGGTTTGCCCTGCCTCAGGTGCAGGACCCTGTACTTGGCCTTGTTGATCTCATGATGTTCACATGGGCCCATCCCTGGAGCTTGTCCAGATCCCTCTGGATGGCATCCCCCATCCCTCAGGCTTGTCAGCCACACTACTCAACCTGGTGTCACCTGCAGACTTGCTGAGGGTGCACTCGATCCCGCTGTCTATGTCATTGATGGAGATATTAAACAGTACTGGTCCCAGTATGAACCCCTGCAGGACACTGTTCATCATCAGTCTCCATCTGGACATTGAGTCATTGACCACTACCCTCTGGATGCGACCATGCAACCAATTCCTCATCCACCCAACAGCCCACCGATGAGATCCGTATCTCCCCAATTTAGAGAGAAAGATGTTGTGGGGGACTGTGTCAAAGGCCTTACAGAAGTCCTGATAGATGATATCCATAGCTCTTCTCTTGACCACTGACCTGGTCACTCCATCATAGAAGGCCACTAGGTCAGCCGGGGAGGACTTGCCCTTGGCGAAGCCATGCTGGCTGTCTCAAATCACCTCCCTGTGCTCCATGTGCCTTAATAAAAGAAAATAAAATAAATGTACTCATCTGCAGTTTGTATACTTCTGCATGACATTTCCATATGTTTCCATTGTTTTGTTTACTCTTCCTTATATATCAAAGAATAAGAAAACAAAATCTGTTGGTTTGTTGGTTCTCGTCTCCATCTAAGCAATGTTTTTTGTAAAGAGTACTTGTACATGCTTCAGAAAACATACTTCAAAAAACATACCTACTTGCGGGTTAGCGAGCTCACTGAGGATCCAGTGAATACAAGACCAACTTAGGCCAGTTGTTTGTAGAGAGAAATTTTGCTAGGTTCCGGGAGCATTACTGACCTGTTATTTTTACTGGAGAATTTTTGCCCCAGATTCAGGAGTTTTTACTCTTTCAGGTTATTTCTAGCTATTTCTTATGTTTTGCTTCCCTGCCAAGAGAAAAGAAGCTGTATTGCAGTGACATCACAAGTGCTATTTAAAACCTTCTTTTTTTTCCACTCCTTGCATGTACAAGATTATACACAGTTTAAAGAACTATCTGGATGCCTGTCTTCCGAGTACACAAACATAAGAAATGTTTTATTTTAAAGAATAAAATTATTTTATCTCAAAGAATCAAGCTATTAGAAAGCTTTACCATCCACCAAGATCCACTGTCACAGAAGTTTATCAGAGTATGGAAGGTTTGGCTAAACAAAATAAGACGACCTAATGGGTCTCAAGTCACTGTTTTCTTTTAGCAGTTATTTCAGTTTCTTGGCAGAAACCAACCTTTTTGTATTTTACTGTTCAGGGTCTTTTATTTAAAGTGCTTTGTCATGTCTGTCTGCTATAAGATCTGCTGTTTTGAGTGCTGACCCTTTGTAGTTCATAAACCTTTTGCATTTATTTTATAATTTCCTTTGAAGTCATCACACAAATTGATGTCTTTTAGTTTAATGCAGTTTAATAATACAGATCTCTTAGATCACTAGTTCTTATTCACTTCTTTCGTGTGTCCAGATCATCTTTTAGTGCCTCCATTTAGTGGTTTTCATTGGATCTGAGTATATTAGCTGAATGTACTACTACATAATGGCAGAAGTCTATCTGAATGGATTTAGCAATCTCTCTCTAAAATGCAGGGGTCAGGTTCATGCCGTGAAACCACAGACAGCATTCAAAGCTGTGCCAGTGTTTGAAGGTCAAAAAAGTTGGGGTTACAAACCCAAGGAAAATGCGGTAACACAGCCTATCTACCTGTGTGGAGCCACAGAGCAGACATCATCCCAGACATAGCAGCCAGGGAGACGTCAGCTACGAGGGAATTAGCCAGTTAAGGATGACGGCGAGTGAAGTCTGCGTGTTGAAAGGGCTGCTGGCAACACCTTACGAGCAGGGTGCCCTTCCCCGAAGGAAACAACCCTGCTACTGAGGTGGTTGTGTGTCTTCCCCAGTGCTTGTGAGGCTGAGGGGCAACCTTGCCAGCAGGGTGAGGGGCTGAGGGGGTGAGCTGAAACATGTGAACAGCCAGATGTGAGGATGGCTTTACAGCCTGTCAAGGCATCGTTCAGCTGACAGAGGCTGTCAGAGAGCACCTGAGAGAGAAATTCTGCATTCACGATCCATACCACAGAAGGGTGCTTTTGTCCCAAACTGTTTTTGATAAGTTTGATAACTATTTTGAATTTTTGATAACTAATCTTGAGTGGTTTTATTCTGTGTAATTAACACAAAGAATGAAGGGTGTTATTTCAGCAGCATGTACTGCTAAAGTAGGATATATCAGGCTTAGGCAGAAATGGCAGTGTAGAAAGTCACTGATGTTCTTGAACACACAGCAGCTGCCTAACCGCACGTATCGATAAGCTCAGGTAGCTGCTGCTGGTAGATCAGACAAATCAGAGTTGTCTCTCCCAACCTAAATGAAGAGCAGCAATGGTCTTTTTAAAATTAAGGGCTGCTTTGTTTTTCTAAATAAGAATATTTCTTCATGACTGTTAGAATTGGTCAATCTATTACATTTATTTTGTGTCATATAGTGCCCTTTTATGTGTCTCTCACTTTGTATCTGTTCGCTCCTTCAATATTTGGTCATATCATGTGAAAGTATGTGGTGGGTTGACCTTGGCTGGATGCCAGGTGCCCACCAAACCACTCTATCGCTCCCATCCTCAGCAGGACAGGGAGGGGAGAAAATAAGGTGGAAAACAACTCATGGGTCAAGATAAAGGCAGTTTAATAAATCAAAAGCAAAGTCCATGTGTGGAAGCAAAGGAAAACAAAAAAATTATGCTCTACTTCCCATCAGCAGGTGATGTCCAGCCACTTGCCAGAAGCAGGGCTTCAGCACGTGTAGCGGTCGCTCTGGAAGACCAACGTCATGAATAACGAATGCCCCCCCTTCCTCCTCCTTTTTCTTAGGTTTATGGCTGAGCTGACGTCATGTGGTATGGAATATCCCTTTGGCCAGTTTGGGTCAGCTGTCCTGGCTGTGCCCCCTCCCAAGATCTTGCCCACCCCCAGCCTACTGGTGGGGGCAGGAATGTGGGAGAGACAGCCTGGATGCTGTGGGAGCACTGCCCAGCAGCCGCCAAAACACTGCTCTGAATACAAAGCACAGCACTGTGAGGGCTGCTGGGGGGAAATTAACTCCGTCTCAGTCAGACCCAATACAAAGTATTACAGTAACACAACAATCAAGGCAGAAAGCAAATTTTTGAAATGTAGTTGCAGGAACAATAAATACTTACTTTTCATATTAAGGCAGATATGTCTTCTTGAAATAATTACATATAGTTTTCACCCAAGTATGTGATACGCCACTGAAATAGTCCACTGGACCTTATTGTAGACGGTATTTTCGCAGCTTGTTTCCCTATGCTTTTGTCATTCTGTACTTGATTTAGAAAGAGATTCATGGAAAGTCATAATTATTTTAAGAAGGCAGCATGGAAAGTGTTCTTTCACCATGTCTATAAATCTCTACTTATGCTCTACAGCGAATTCTGCTCCCTATGTCTGCTTTAACAGTGTAAGAGGAGTATATCATAGTGCCTTGAGTTGTCAGAGCTTCGGCAGTCTTTATAATATGAGATCACAAGTGGAGACAATTTCATTGTAATAGTCCTGGCAACAAAGGGAAAAGGATACCAATTCAGCTGGCACACTGACATGATAGCAAGGATATGTTCTTTCATAGGTTTAAAATATGTGTGGGATTGTACTGCAAATATATATATGCATGTATAGACACACACACATATACACATATATACGTATAGCTAGGAAGCTCGTAAATCTGAGACTTAGAAAAGGAGATGACTACTGAAAATATGGACTATTTTGGGGACAGTATTTCTGGAGGAAAGCAGAATGTAAGAATGGCCCCCCTCAGGATGGTAAATAACTGCCTTTCAGAAGAAGAAAACACTGTTTCTCCTGATGAAGTCCATAGCAGATAGCAGCTTGGACTATTGCTTTTCATTCTTCTAAACACATTTTTTCAAAAGACAATTTTCCTTTTCTTTTTCTCTTCTGCAAGGAACAATCCCTTTGTAAGGCTTACAGTGCATGAGAGCAAAAGTGTAGTTCTGGTGGTTAAGTAGGAACACAGATTTCTTGTGGAGGCTAGGGAGTCTTTTTCACTGGAAATTTGGAGAGTGGTGTAGAGAAATGATGGTCAGGAATTTTTTAGGCATAGCTAACTCTGCTTTGGATAACAGTTAAGCTAAATGACTTTTTATGGTCCTTCTACTTTTTTTTTTTTTTTAAAGCTCCCTATGAGATCATGCTGGTAAACAAAAGCACCTGAAAGCTATTAATCAAAAACACTTGTTTTAAAAGCATCACCATATTTACGGCCTCTGTTTATGCAAAGTCACCTTATAGTAATTTGTAAGGAATTAGTTGTCCAAGAATGAATGTCTCAAGAACCTGTCTATGGTCCTAGTGGCTGCTCTGCGAGATAGGTGTGTTGCACAGTAAATACTGTATTCTGAGTGCATATTAATGATATCGGGTAAGATTGTAATAAAAAGAATATGAAACATTCACATTGCTGGATTCCGATATTCAGAAATTTTCATACATTATTTTTAAAAATGGGAAACCTAAATAATAAAAAAAAATCTAGACAAAGCTGAGAAAGATAAGAATTGGGTCAGTCAGAAAAAAAGCTGGAGTACCAATATATTTTTGATGGGTTCCAGTATACAATTTTCGGACATGTAAAAAAATTTGAATATGTCTTAATGGTTATGCAAAGAAAGCTTCATCCATTGCTATGTAAGACAATTAATGTATAGTGCTCTCATGCTCTCTCTTTTCTTTTCCTTTTTTTTCATTAGCAGTATGACGAAGAAAAATTAAGTTCTGTCACACTCTTGCTTCATCATTTCTTTTTATTCTTTAAGTATGTAAACCGTATATAATGAAAGTGTGTATGCTTCCTGAGTGAAAAATTTGTAATAAAACCTGTTTTATTTACACTGGGGTAAAACCGAGGAGTATTCTTTAATATCAGTCTTTCATAATGGCCTTTGAACTGGAAAAAAATATATTTACATGTAGGAGATTAATTTTGCAGATTAAACCACTTACTATTGTTGTAATAAAATAAAATGCAAACAAGCAATAACTTTGCTGAAGCATGGTGTACTTAACTTGACAGTTTAGGAAAGTTTGTAATGTTCTGGTTATTACAATAATATATATTTAGAGTATTCACTATTGAATGAATGAACATGAAAAAGTCCTGTTTGCAAATTGAAAAGTAGCCTTTCTTTACAAGAGGTGCACACAACAAAATTTATTTTTCCAACATATTTTATATAAAAAATCAATGTATTTCTAATGATTCCCTGGTGCCAGTTATAAATAAGCTTTACATATTTTTTGTATGCTTAAATTAAGGAAAGACTGTTATGGCTATTAAAAATACTAAATATGTATCTAAAGTCACTGAGTGAAAAGAATTAATTTTGTTATTTTTCCTCTTATAAATTTCAGAAGTTTTCCAAAATCTCATTAGGAAAAGAAACAGCTGTTAGGTGCCTCCTTCATGATTGTGCAGTTCTGATGCAGCAAAACCCAAATGAGTTCTGTCACATAAAATACCTTTGCCCAATTAATACTTAACCAAACTACTGCCAAGACAGGGAATTTGTCTACAAAGACACTGATTGACTGACTGACTGACAGAAAAAAATATCTTTTGAAAGAAGCATTTGAAATCAGGATAGAGCAGAAATCTGGTTTTGTGAGGGCCGTTTTTTATGTAATAGGGCTTTGATAAATGATCTTCTTAACAGTTTTTGTTTCCAGCTATGTACAAGTAGGGGTGTTGGTGCCACTGGCTAGGGGCACTAGAATTTCTAAATCTCGCCAAACATATGATTGCCACAAACTTGGAAGAACCCACTTTTGTAAGACTGTCGGTACTCCTTAACAGCTGAATTTTTATTACTGATTCTGTAATCCTCCTCCTGTTATTGTTAATGATTTAGTCAGACTCAGTCACTTTTGAGATCATGAAAATGTCCTGAAGTGTTAACTAATGGTTGTTAGCATTAGAAATATTCTAGGTAAATCTGGTTATTTTCCCGTGTTCCTTAAGGAAAGATCATAATCAGATTTATTGTGTCTCATTTAAAACATTTCTTACATCAAAATTCAGTAGGTTCAGACACAAAGTTTTCTTTTTTCTCTAGATTCCAGCTTCACATAGAACGGAGGTTTACCCAGACAACTGGAAATCTCATAGACCTCAGTCTGTGTAGTGGTCCCCAATCTGAAGACTGAAATAACAGTTTGTATCGCTCTTAGCCCTGATGAAGACAACAGGTAGTGTCAAATCAATCAACCTGAGGATTCTGCTGTAGCTGCCATTCAGGTTAGGACGCAGCCCTTCTCATACTCCAGATAGATGTGCCAAAGAAGTATTTGTTCATTACAGTTCAAAATCTTTACTGAAACAGATCACTTGCCAAAGTTAATGGGAATTGCATTTGTCTAAGGACCATATACACGTCACACATGCAGGACTAAGATATTTCCATCTGCTTTCAACTCTCAGTACTCAGCCTCCAAAAAAAATCAAACTTTGCAATATATTTTCCTTAATATCTATCTATGTGATGTTTTTCTTAATTAAAAAAGTACAACCCGATTATATTTTGTATGTGTGGATAGTAGAATACATAAGCAGAAAACAAAAAGCTTATATTCAACCATAACAGGCTTTCAAAGCAGTTTCAAAGAAACAAACATCATATGTCATCCTTTTTTTTTTTTTCTTTTTAGTGACATGCCAAGCTGTTCAAGCTTGGCTTTTCATTCCTCTGGTAGTAAGATAGCTGCTACATTAGCTAGCTCTCCCATATAGGTGATTTAGGCAAGATTACAGTCTGGTGCCTTCAAAATGGAATCGACAACCAGTTCAGAGAGAAAAGTGGGTTTCTAATATGAAAAATTGTCTGTTTCCTTGAATTTTACCAGTCATGTCATGTTACATTAGACAGAGTAATAGAACATTAGCTGTGTAATGAGACATGACTGCTAAAATGTAAAGGAGAGCACACTTTCAGATTGGCGGGTCCTGTTGGACGTGATAGCTTGCATCTAATCTGCAACGCTTGTAGATATTATGCAAACCAGCTGTTTGTGAATTCCAGATCATTTGGAAATTGGAAGAAATGTCAGATACGTTATCAACTTCTCAAAACATTTCTGTATCTTACTCTGTTTTCTAGATACAAGGAAGTTTTTGAGAAACACATATATAAGTTCTTTTCATTTAACGCTTGACAGTTTTTCTTAGATCCTTTGGGCCAGAACTTCAATTGAATTAAAAGGGGTTTTGTTTTACTGAAGTCAACAGGGCTTCAGACATTTAAACAATTTTAAATCTACTCTGTTTTAGAGGTGCAACTGCATAAATATTTACAGTACTAACAATGCGATAGTTATTTTTCCCTTGTTATGAGCTAATGTGTCATTGCAACTAAAATAGTTAATAGAAAGTCTTCACAGAAATTTTATCAGGAAAGAGGAAGGCAGAGATTTTAATTTCAGATTATTTTGAGTAAAAATCTGAGTAAAGATCTGACCATTGAACTTCAAGGTGTGAAGCATGTTCTCTAACCAGTGAGTTGCCAGATGTTTGAGGTGTTCTAGATGGTATCTTCTGTTCCATGACAGATTTCAAAAGGTTTTCTTTCCTCTCCTGTCTCAACCACAAGTAAACAAGAACAAATTTCAGACCCCTGGTGTTTTTTGTGTGGTAGAACTGTGTTTTCAACCATATCTCATAGCAAATCAAACCAGCCATTTCAAAATCTGAACATTTCTAGAATTTTGTCTTCTCGGTACTACTACTTGTCACAGCAATGCTCTGCATCACGTGGGAAACCTTTAGAACTTGATCGCATTCATAAGTTGCATTTTGTGTCTGTGAAAGGGAGAACAAAATGGTTGGCATCTCATAATGGACCCTTAAAAACTAGGCACTAGATTTATGTTTTGACTGTGTTGAATAACACTAACACAATAAATGATGAAAGTAACCCCACCTGTGGGAATGTGAGATTAATCTGCTCGATAGAAAGAACACTAAAAATAGGAAAGATTACATATATGGAAATGCACATTTAAAGAAAGTCAGGAGATGCAAGCCTCTAATGCTATCAAATCAATCTGCTCATTATGTCCCCTGTATTTAATATTTAGAAAAGTATTTCTGCTTTCAAGCACTGCAGTTTATTCAGAGTACTGTCATTTTATTAAGATATGTATGCTAGGCAAACCTAGCTTCCTCTGAAATCACTAGGAATAGTCAATCTCATAAACAGCAACTCACACTGGAAAAAAAAAAACAAGAAAAAAAGAGATTGATTTTTGCAATGCTGATTGAAGTTGAACATTTTGAAGGAAAACAGAACAGACTGAGTCTGTGAACTGTTAAGTATGTAGTTTTTGTGAAAGTTTCTCATTTATTATTACTGTGCAATTACAGTCTTACATATCTGTACCAACCATAATTTAACATCAGTGTAGATGAATTGCCAATACTTGGCTTCCTCTGAGCAGAAAATGCCAAATTGCTGAGCTGAATTATATTATCAAGCAAGGTACAAGCTTTTAGCTATTCTGTCTTTATTCGCATCTTGGGAATCACATTGCTAAATCCTCACATAGTATCTTGAAAGAGCACCTCTATATATTTTTCCTACATATATTTTTTATTTAAATTGAATATGTGTCTGCTTAGCTTACATTTTTAATAGCAGTGAAAACCTTTCGATTCTTATTAGGTGGAATCTAAGCAAAAAATCTCTTATCTGCTCTGCTGTACAGATCTTCTATTTGAAGGGTAAAAAAATCTCTTAGATTTGTAGTTGTGGTTACAGACTGATATGCTCATGTCTTTCATTGCCAAAATGACCAAGTTTTACACTTGCAGTTGAAGTCACATTCAAACAGGTAAAAAGTGAGAGGAGAAATTAATGTGTGGTTTCTTTGGATCCTGGTTTAAAGTTCTGCAGTTACAGACTTCTTAGAATTTGTATTCATAGAATGGATCTTTGTTAAGTTCTGTTACCATTTCTTTTTTCTTTTTGTGAGGGTACTGCATTGATCATTGCATTGAGAAACAGATCCAGAAGCAGGACTAACCATCAGACTGTGTTTAGGACATACATGCCGTAGTTGTAAAGAGAATTTTGTTGTAAAAAGATGCCTGCATGCCTGGCCTTAGTTCCAGCAAGACAATTTAATTACAATTTCTCAATATAGATTTCATCATGGAAGGCATTTAAATATACAAAAGCAGAAATTTGAACTGTTTTGAACTGCATTGTCAGGGCAGCTCATCAAAGCCAAGAAGTAAATCCATTATAGACCCTATCTGAAAGACATCTTTCCTAGTCTATTGACTTATGATGCTGATCAGAAATGGTTTAACTATGTTGTCTAGACTATGTTAGAGACAGCTGTCACTGATTAAAAAGAAAAAAGAAGAAGAAAATAAAAAAGTGGTGCTGGAAAAAGAGTAAGACTTATTAAGTTATTAAGCTATGTAATTGCAGGATCTCTTTTCCACCTAAATTATTGTTATTAGTAGTAGTAGTAGTAGATGCACACACATTTTAGTTGCAGGGGATTCCATTGTAGGATTACTAATGAAATATGCAGTGATTTTTGTGAGAATGCAACATCTTCCAAATCACTATGTAATATAGAGATACAAAGTCTTTCTCACTGCAGGCAGTAAAATAAAACAAAAACAAATATACAAAATCTAGGCTACATAATTGAAGTTCCTCTTCATTATTCTGACATTAGCTAGCCTCAGGCTAGCTAACGAATCTGCTCAATTGTAATGAATCGTTAAGATTTCAGTTGGATCAAGGAGAAGATAACACCTCATTGTACTTTGTTGTTTGCAAGATTTTAACAAAATAACATCTGTTATCTTAGATTGTGGATGATTTAATTTTTAAACACTTGTTCCCAACCTTTAATTTTCTGCAAAACAACTACATAAATTATTAATTCATCTATATTTCCTCAAGGCAAGATAGACTTAAGGTCCTTCATAAATATTTAAGAATTCTACCGCAAAATAAACAAAAACTTTCACTTAACTTTTAATTGCAAGTCCCAACAACCAGCAACACAATCATCAGTAACAGTAAAGAACAAGATTTCAGGCAGAAGCACATTTTTGTGAAAGGGTCCTGCCCTTTTAGCTTGTGGAAATCCAATGTGCTTTGCACCAACTTTGCAAAACGCGCATTTCATTAGCAATAAACACCATAAAAAAAGGGCTGGTGTCCAAATCTAATCCGGTCTTGACTTGAAAGGCTCACTACTGGTTCCCAGGAGCATGAAGTGCAACACACATGTACACCTGTGTATACGCTTTTTCCAGGAAGACATCTGTCAGTGTTAATACGGTGTGCTCTCCAGGCCCAAATCTGACTTGCTGTTTAATTCTGGCACTGGATCTGAGAAGTGAAGGAGGTCTCAAGCTTCAGGGCTAGCCTAATATAATCCCAGCTGCCAACTTCTCCCCCTTCCCCAAAGGAATTGTTCTAATAACTATGGATCACTGTGTTTGCTGTAACTCACACCCTCACCAGGACAGTCCTCACCTGCTGGATAAAACAGCTTTCCGAACCCTTTGGAGTGAGTGGTGCAGAAATCACAGCAAAATCAAGATCTGGGTCCTGTGGATGAAAAAAAAATTAATTATAACTTTTTTATATAGTATTTTCTTTTTGCAAGAAGTGTGGTTTTCCATAAAATTTGTTAGGGTGTTTCCCCATATTGCACGTGAGAAAAATGCTTTAGAAACATATTTCAATGTTCTCATGTTTCAGTATTGCTTTGAGATAGATCTAGTATTTTCAAAATATTTATTTGTTGAATTTATGTATTTAGGTATAAAAATAATCTTTAGAGTTTTTTTTTTTTTTTACCTTCTAAGATAAATTAATTGAATTGTTTTTGGAGATTCAGGTCATACCTCACTTCATTTAAGAAATAATTTTATGCAGGCAGTAACCAAATAAAAGTTTCAATCTTTGTTCCAAAGGAAGGAAAAGAAAAAGATTCTGCCATAAAATGCAAAAACTCAGTGTCAGCATTTTCAGTTTTCTTCTAGAAATGAAGGTTCTAAATAT
>NW_010513292.1:0-2503 GCF_000687285.1 Phaethon lepturus
TGGGAGAAAGCTCCATCACCTGGGCGGCCCCGGCCATCCTCTCAGCGTGGCTCTCGCCTGCAGCAGCCCCCAGAGCATCAGCACTTGGGCACGGGGGTTGTCCTGATGCGACCCTGTGGTACAGCCCTCCGCATCCCCAAACCCACCCGGCTCGGCTTTACAGCAGCTGGCGCCTCTACACGGCCCCTGTTAATTAATTCGGGAGGGATTTACCGGTCCTGGACACATGTGAGGAACAAGAAAACCTTATCTGGAGGGGCACTGGATGGCAGCCAGCGGCAGGGCAGGCACGTGGGGGGGACTCGCTGTGGGGGGTAAATGCATGGGAAGAAGCTCAGCCCGATACACGGGCAGGGAGGTGTCATCAAGCCCCTCTTTAATTGCATTATTAACACACAGCTAGAAACAGCATCACGATTGAATTCAGCTACATAAGGCACGAGGTTGGATCCTTACCCTGAGGGACTCATGCTGGGGGGCTGCACTGCTGGGACACGCTCGCAGCCCCCATTTATCGCCCCCCGTATTTATACCCCAGGCTCTGCATGGCACAGATCATGGCACCAGATGCAGCTTCTGTTTTTTGGATTAAAGTTGTGGTTTTGCACATAGTTACAGAAATGGGGAAGATTCCCCCAAAGTGGGAGCTGCAGCCATGGGGAAATCGGTGTGGTCCCACTACCTGGTCCCTCCCAGGCCGGGGGAATCAGTGATTTCCCCAGTTCTCCAGCCAAAACGCTCTGAGTCCTTTCAAAGCTGAGAACTGAAGTATTTCATTTTCAAGATGTCAAAAAACTTTTGGCTCCTGTAGATTTTTATTTCTCCGCAGCAGGAGGCGCAAAGTGATGAATTCAGCACAAATTTGCAACATTCAGTAACTTCCACCTGCAAATCTGAAGCCAGGTTCATCTCTGGCACATTGCAGTGCGTCCATCCATCCACTACTCTCCAGGCAGCTGGACACCGGACAGACAGCTGGCCAGATGCTGCCAGCCCAAAATACACACGTGAAAGCCCTTTGCAAGGCGCTCACCTGGCTGGGGCTGCCCCAAAATCCTGTCAAGCCTGGGCTGGGCTGGTCCCCATGGCTGGCCCTGCCGGGGGTTTGTTATCCTGATGCTTTACCAGGAGGGAAACTGAGGCACTGGGGGGTCATCCCCTGTGCCCAGCTGGATTAAGCCAAGCAAGCCCAGCTCAGCTCCTGGACTTTCTTGCTGGCAGATTGCTCAGGCTCATTAGCAACTGCTAATTCATGAAGGGGTCTGAGCAGGCTCCAGCAAGCCCCACTGGTGGGAGGGCTGCCGGGCCACCCCGTGCCCCACTGGGGGTGAGGTGCTAGTTTAGGTTCCTCCTGCCTATTCCCAAGCAGATGCTTCGTTAGCATCGCAGGCTAATTTGGATGTACGGAGGAATGGATGGCTGCTCCGAAATGCCTCCTCCGAGCACCTGGCAGCTGCCTGCACTGCCTCGCTGGAGCCCTGGGTAGGGGGGTCCGGGCACAGGAGAGGGAGGGGATGGGGAAGGCCATTAACCGGGGGCTGCCAAGGCCCAGGATCATCAGCAGGGTGGGAATTCAGCACTTGATCACTCAAAATGCGAACACGAGCTGGAAGAGGCGTGAGGCTGGGAGCAGAGTGTGCAGCTTTTCCTTGAAAAAAAGCCCAGGGAGGGGTGCTCGGTGCAGTCATCGGGTCCGGATCCCAACACCAGTCACGCGCCTGGCTGCCACGCTCCCCGGGGCACGGGCTAGCGGCTGGGGAGACGTCAGGGTTGGCCGCTTACGACCGCTTTCCTGCTCTCAGCCTTCCAGGGCCAGGTCGCTGGGGAGGAGCCCTGGTACCCACGCCCTGGTGAGGGGCTTCCCTGCGCTCCAGGGAAGGGGATGCTGGGGGTCCAGCCGGGCTGCGTGCCGGGATGGGGACAGCGGGGAAGTGGCAGGGCCCTGTCAGGCGAGAGGGACGTGGGAATGTCCTCGGGCTTAAAAAGGCTCCCTAATGGGGCTCAGATGGGTGATGCTGGGGAGTGGCCAAACCCCGGGCTGCAGTTCCAAGCGCTGGGGAGCCGAGTGGAGCAGCCTGTGGCTCATCCTTTGAGTTTCCCTGGCTGGGAATAATTGAGAATGACAGCGAAAAATTATTTTCGGGGTGGGGGGACTGCGTGCAGCTAAGGTCAGGCTGGGATGGGGCAACTGTTGGGAGAGGGGCAATATGATGGGCATCTCCATTCACGTTTAGGAGGCAGTGGTTCCCTTAGGGGAGAGGGATGAAGGCTCAGCCCCTCGCTCCGAGCAGCTTCTGGCAGCTGGGCTCACACCGCTGGACGGGGAAGGGCTGGGGCTGCAGGCAGTGAGCAGGAAAGGGTTAAAGCCCCCGGCTCCAGCACAGGTTTTATTACTACCCAGGGTGCCTGGGAGGGTTGAAGGCTTCCCCCAAACGCCACTGGGCTTTGGCTGGAGCCCAGGGGGGCTGACTTCATCCTACTGAAATGTATCATTATGGCCAAG
>NW_010513293.1:0-209 GCF_000687285.1 Phaethon lepturus
AGGGTTACCTGGAGGGTGTGCTCGATGGCGTTGGGGAAGTTCTTGAGGGTGCAGATGGGGATGGCCTTCTCGGGGGGGTCCTGGCTGGAGCTATAGGACTCGCTGAGGAAGGGGATCACCACCTGCACGTTCCCCTTCGTCCCCAGCGTCCCCGACTCCAGCAGCGGCTTCCGGTAGTAAACGCAGCGCCCGGCCCAATAAAGCCCTTA
>NW_010513293.1:307-1075 GCF_000687285.1 Phaethon lepturus
AGCCCTGGAGGGGGGGTTTGGGGCACTCTGAGGTGCCTAGAGAAGCCCCGGGGGTCCCTATAGCGTTTCTGGGGGTCCCCTATAGCATTTCTGGGGGTTCCCTATAGCGTTTCTGCGGGTTCCTATAGCACAACTGAGAGTCTCTGTAGCGTTCCTGGGGGTACATATAGGATTTTTAAGGTTACTTGCAGCATCCCTATAGCACTCCTGAAAACACCCACAGCATTCGGGGGTCCCTATAGCACAGCCAAGCTCCCTATAGTGTTCCTGTGGGTATGTATAGCCTTCCTGGGGGGACCTACAGCATCCCTATAGCACCCCTGGAAGCACCTACAGCATTATGGGGGTCCCTATAACACACCCAAGGGTCCCTATAGCGTTCCTGTGGGTATGTATAGCATTCCTGGGGGCACCTACAGCATCCCTACAGCAGCCCTAAAGTACCTATAGTATTCCTGGGGTTCGTATAGCACACCCACAGCACCGCTAGGCATACCTATAGCAGTGCTCAGAAGTCCCTATAGCGGTTTTGGGGGTACTCACGGCATCCCTATAGAACCCCGGGGGTCCCTAGAGCACCTCGGGGGCCCTGGAGGACCCCCGTGGGTCCCTACAACGTCCCTATAGCACCCCTAGAGGTCCCTATAGCACCCCTATAGCACTCCAAAGACTCTCCCCAGCACCCCAAGGATCCCCCAGAGCACCCAGAAATCCCCTATGGCACCCCACACCCCCTGAAGACCCTCTATAGCCCCCCCCAGACCCCCT
>NW_010513294.1:0-2268 GCF_000687285.1 Phaethon lepturus
AACGATTTCATCCTCCCTTCGGAAGTACCAACATGTGGCGAGCGCTGCCTGCCCAGCCTCGACGTTGGGAGGCTTTCTCCTGATGGGATGCTGATATCCGAGGAATAAAAGCATAATGGATTTTCCTAGACAGTGACCCTGGGGGTCTCTGGCCAGACTTCTTTCAGCCATCTCCCGGCAGTACACGGGTTTCTCTTAAGACGGCAATTTTCACGCCGGTTGTTTCATACCGGCGACTTCTGCACACCCAGAAGAAGTCCGTACCGCGCTGGCCTCGCGGGCTCGCGGGGATTCAGCAGAGCACTGACTCGCACAGCGCTCTGCACAGCAGCCCGAAATGCGGCAGCATGCTGTATAATCAAGATGAAAAGGTTTAATGTGAACCCAAATACGCAGCGATTGCCGCATACGTGGGTTGAGCGAGCGCGCTCCTGCCGTCAGGGGAGAGCAGTCATCTGTGAGAAAGGAGATCTTTTATTTTCTGTGTCACTTTGGAAGTTTGAACAGTGCCAGCAAACTGACATCTCTGTCCTGTGAGTAATCAGGTGCTGAGAAGCAACACGAAAGCAGCATCCTACGTTTTTTACATCCTTTCGTGGGAAGCGGCAGAAGTTGGCCTCGACTAGCGAGGGGGAGTTGGCTGGGGTGTACGGATGCTCTTGGGGTGCTAAGAAGTTACTCTGACACCCGACTGACTGGGCTTGGCTAAAGTGCTCGGGGTTAAACCTCTCGCTGGATTTGCTGTCAGAAATGAGTATCCCCTAAGAGCAGATTACCCAGAAGCTCAGGAAGACAGTTGGGAGAGAGGAGTTTGGCTTCCGCCGCTGCAAAGAAGCAGGGATCATGGTTCACAGATCGCTTCCTTGGATTAATTGGCTGTACTGCAGCAAGAAATCTCCTGCTATTGCTGGAGAATAAGGCATTACTAGCCTTGGCCTCCTGTGCCATCTTTCTTATTTTTAGGAGTTGGTGCGTTGTACTGATTAAGTGGGGTTTGTTACAGAGTGCCAAGAGTGCACAGGGCATGTCATAGCTTACGGCGTGTGTTTGGTGGTTTTTCAGACGTTTCTGCCCTGACTACAGGTGATCACAGACTCACAGAATCATTAAGGTTGGAAAAGACCTTCAAGATCATCAAGTCCAACCATCAACCCAACACCACCAGGCCCACTAAACCATGTCCTGAAGTGCCACATCTACATGTTTTTTGAACACCTCCAGTGATGATGACTCCACCACCTCCCTGGGCAGCCTGTTCCAATGCTTGACCACCCTCTCTGTAAAGAAATTTTTCCTAATATCCAATCTAAACCTCCCCTGGTGCAACTTGAGGCCATTTCCTCTCGTTCTGTTGCTAGTTACTTGGGAGAAGAGACCAACACTCACCTCACCACAGCCTCCTTTCACGTAGTTGTAGAGGGTGATGAGGTCTCCCCTCAGCCTCCTCCAGACTAAACAATCCCGGTTCCCTCAGCTGCTCCTTTTAAGACTTGTACACCAGACCCCTCACCAGCTTCGTTGGCCTTCTCTGGACACGCTCCAGCACCTCAGTGTCCTTCTTGTAGTGACGGGGTGCGGTTATCTAAAGTGCTGATGGGCACGGCACAGCCTGGGTGAGGTGGGCAATCCTGTTTTCTTAGATGGTCCTTGCCAGCACGAAGAGGAATGCCCTGAGCATTGCTGTGCCCTGCTCATGGCATGTCCCTCTCCGCCTTTGCATGGTCTCGTGCTCCTTCTCAGTGGTCGTTGGAGCTCAGCCATGACTGTTTGCCTTCCTCAGGAGCTCGCTTTCAGCTGCTTTATAGCTCGGGCAGGTTGTGCAGATTCTTGAAGGCACAAGTACCACCATGTGTGTTGACATCTGATCAAGACACCAGGCCGGGACATAGGGAGTCCCGGTTTTGTTCCTGATTCTAATATGGGATCATCATTGCAGACAAATCTTACAATCTTGATTGAATATTTGGGTAGTGGAAGCAGAGACACTCCTTGTATTCCATGTCTGTGTGTACAAGAAACGTTTTAGTAGACAACCTGTCACTTTTTATAGACTGGCACAGCTCTGGGTGGCTATTTTAGGTACCGTCGAACTGCATTTGGATCTGTTCGAAGGCAGCCTTCAGACCTTTCAGGATTATCACCTGCAATTTGCCCTGTGGGGTTTGGAGAGAAGAAGAGTTGATCCTGCAGGAGCCAAGAGCTGCTGAAAAGCTGCTGAGAGCAGGAGCTCGGCACCGAAGTCTCTCTGGGCAGCTGGGGCTCCCGCCG
>NW_010513294.1:2398-2714 GCF_000687285.1 Phaethon lepturus
TGCTTGGGGTTCACATGGGTGCGCGGGGGCGGGGGACAGCGGCGTGCAGCCCTCCCACGTGCGGCTGGCCGGGTGTGAAAGGGCAGCCTGGGCCACCTCCCATGTAGGTCTTTGTTTTGTCACCTTGATTATTTACCTAAAGCGCAGCCGAGCATCAGCTTGCACCTCGGCCCGCACTTCCGTTTCGTGAGCTGACGCCCACAGGTGCAAGCACGGAGTGAATGACGTAGCACATGATACGTCGGAAACCGTAAAGCACTCACTCTGGAGAACAAGGCAGCCTTGTTCTTCAGACTGGTGGAGGCTGCTGCCTGAC
>NW_010513294.1:3128-5677 GCF_000687285.1 Phaethon lepturus
ATGGGAGTGCCACGGCTGCCGCAGTGAGTTATTTTGGGGTGAGAGGCATGTGGAAGAAGGTAAATAAAACAGATGATGGAGTTAATAAAAAAATTTGATTGATTAAGGCCGTAAATTCTTATTTTTATTTCATGTATATGGGTGTTAATTTCACAGCACAGCACAGGGGTAATTCAGTGCATTGATTTATTACTTTGCTCTGCTCTGAAGAAAACAATGAATTTTGAGTTATTTTGGGGTGAGAGGCATGTGGAAGAAGGTAAATAAAACAGATGATGGAGTTAATAAAAAAATTTGATTGATTAAGGCCGTAAATTCTTATTTTTATTTCATGTATATGGGTGTTAATTTCACAGCACAGCACAGGGGTAATTCAGTGCATTGATTTATTACTTTGCTCTGCTCTGAAGAAAACAATGAATTTTAATCCGAACCATTACATTATTTTGTTTAGTGTTCCACATACATTGGACAAACCCAATAAGCTTCTCTTCTGTCTTACATAGATTTAGAGATATTTTAACTAACATGCCAACAGACCAAATTTCACTCTTGTGCACATTGATGTTAATGCATTTACTCTAAAATTATGTGTCTGAAAAATTCAGTTACACCTTGCTTAGTCTCTTGCTGGCACTGTTTAAACAGAGGCAGACCCCTGGCACTCCCAGGCTAGTGTTTGCTGCAGTATTTAAGGCAGGATCCACCAGTGGGTTTAGAAATAGCATGTGTCGGCCAGTACGTCTTTCCAGAGCAGCAGCTCTGCCTCTGGAAGTCATCTCTGAACTGTCACATCAGCGCCTAGATTTGGAAAGAGACTGGATATTTTCATGCTGAAGTAGTATTAATATTTATATAAGCTAATATGGGGTTAGTGGGTGTCAGGATTTAATTGATAGGAGCGCTGCGCGTCTCAGCCGGCTGGGCTTTGCTTTCTTCTGCGCTCACTGAGCCCTTCGGTCAGCACAGGGTCCTGCTGGGGCCGAGTGCCGCCTCCACTCTGCCGTACTAAAACATGCTGCTGCCATGCAGCCTGATTTTTATGGATGCTTTTGTTTGGTTTGTCCCAAGAAATCCCCACAAATGGTTTTTGCTCCCACAGATTGAGCCAAATGCTGCCGCACGGTGTCCCGAAGGTTGCCAGCAATATAGCTGCTGGCTACCCAGTGCCTCTTCGTCAGCCCAGAAATAAAGGTATGCCAGAGAGCAGAGAGACAAGATTATGGTTTACATATTCAAGAGAGCACTACTGGGACTCTGCAAGAAATCCTCGTTCTCCAAGGCCCATGTTTGTCATGTGGGGTTTTTTCAGCAGAGGAGCAGATACTGTTAAATACTCCAGAATTTCTCAGTTCTGCTGGGATTGCAGGGTAGATCATTTCAGGGGAACACAGCTTGCTCTGGGAGGCACACGTCAGTGATCTTAATAATCCAGTTATTAACGTTTCTGCTGTACTGTAGGTGATGCAGAAGGCCGTATGGACCACAAATGCAAATGGAGGCAGCTTTCAGCCTTTCACATCTTTCAAATTTAAACCCTAGTTGCATTGGTGGGAAGAAAGACTAACATACATTGCTTCCATAAAGCAATGGGTGTTTAAACTCCTCCACCATAAAATAATTAAGCTTAAATGCCATAATATTTGAAAAGATTAAAGAAAGTTATTTTTTAATGACATTTCTAAGGAACTTTTGATCAACAGTGCCAAACTAAATTTAGTACTGCCTCAGTCTGTTTGTCGCTTTGTTCTTGGAAGAGGCATTTCATGCTACTTTAAAAAAAAAAAAAAAGTCTATTCTTCAGGAATGGGCAACTTCATATGTTCATTGTTGACCACTGATTCTCCCTGCTCCAATCCCAGCATGGAGAGTCAGCTCCCGGAGGACCTGCCTGACACTGCAGTTGATGCTGTCCATGCTGCTAAACTCTTAATAAACTTCCTGTGAAATAAGATCTTCAATGTTTTGTAAATGAAGGTCTTCAGCTTTTTTGTTTGTTTGGATTGTGTAGTCTAACCTGCCATCTCCAGAGTGCATTTTAGCTGCTACAGAGATCAAATTAGGAAACACATGTGTTGAATTCTGAGAGTGTTGCAGATCATCTCCCTCCCAGGCAGAGGCTCCTTCTGAAAGGCTCCTGGTGGCATCGCTCACCCATGTGCTGGTTGTGGACCCCTGTTTGGCAGCTTGGTGTGCGACGTAAACCTGCTGTGCCGATCATGCCATACTCATGCCATTCATCCTGTAGGTGCACCTGCAGTTCAGCTGCCCTGTCCAAGACCACAGAAGGCATTGCAGAGGATGAAACCATTGATTGTAGGTCTCTTCAATCAAAGGTGAATTTGAGGAATTGGTCTCTCTTCCTTCTGTGATCTCTAACGCTCTTTGTACAAATGTTGAATTCACCAACAGTTGCAGAGTCCAGCCCAATATATCCATTGCTGATCTGTAATACAGATTTTTACAATGTAATTCCCTTAGTGCATTAGCTGGCTTCCACTTTCTGTAATTTATGTTGTATCAACACATGCTAAATGATCTACACTCTT
>NW_010513294.1:5708-10586 GCF_000687285.1 Phaethon lepturus
TAAAAGCATGGCTCTTAATGACTTCTTTATAATACGTTCACTGTTAAAAATGGAGCTTCTGAGCATTTTGAAAGCTTTAATTTCTGCTTTGGGATGGCTCATTCTTGACTAGACACCATATTTCCAGCAGTTTGAGCACAAGGTTAGCAGCTAGCAAATCAAAGGACCATGGATGTTGGAGTTAGGCGCTTAATCACAGTGGGACCTAGAAGCCTGCTAGGCACTGTGCAGCATGTTAGACAAAGTTCCCACCTCAATGAACTTGTCATAATAACAATAATAATAGTAACAATTAAGAAAAAAGAAAAAAAAAAAAACAACAGGGAGGAAAGGATGTAAATCATCAAGTCCATCTGCTTGCCAGTGCACGTTTATTCCCTGGAGTAAATGTTCAATGAGCTCCTGAGCTGCAGCCCAGCAGTGACACAAACTCTTCTTTTGACTTTGTGTGAGTCACCGAACTTCATGGTTTTAATTTTTTTGTATAAGTGGAAATGTTTTCTTATCTCATGTGTTTGTCCTGGAAATTAATTCACAGTAAACAGTCTGCAGATCAGATAGGCTCTGGAAATGTAAGCTATTGATTTTTCAGGCATCTTGGCATTAATAGACATCCATGCACAGTCATGTATTCATAGGCATATAGAAAAGGGGAATATAAACCTTTCTAGATTTAGTAAGTATAATCTAGTGCCAGACCACTGATTCCACTGAAAATGAGAAAATTTGGGCTCAGCCAGCCCATCTCTTCCCTCCTCCCTGGCAAGAATTCCCTCCTTACTCTGTATGAATTATCTGCGGAGGGGATAAAGGCGTGAGCTGTGTCACCTTAGTTGAGGCTACAGTAATGCTGCTATTAATAAAATAATAAATCCAGCTGTATCATCTCTTCTCAACAGAACTGGTTTCTGCTAGCAGTGGGTTTTTCCTCATGAAGCACCGAATACAGCTGAGATTGCTGGATGTCTCTGGTATCAAGTGCCTCTTTTAAAATGACATTAACAGATACAATACTGGTCATAAATGCCATTTATTTGTAATCAGCAGATTTAAACATGGCTTACAGAAATTTTAACCTCTAGATCTCCATGATGACATTTTTAGTCCTCTTTCACAGTAAGAAGCTTCAGGAGTATTCCCATTGCCTTGACTGGACCATTGTGTCCTCCATTACTCAATGCAACATCAGTTTTTAACCTGAACTCCGCGTTTGCTTCAGTAGGGACTTAGGTCTGAAGGGCAACAGCATGGCAAGGGCCAGTGAGTCAGTGTTTGCTGATGGAGAAGGCCTGATAACCAAAAACCTCCCTCCTGTCCTGCCCCAGCACCGATTCTGGAATTTTGCCAGTAATCCCATAAACCTACATTGTTGTACATTACAGCAGTCATTTATTACCTTCAAAAGCATCAGCAGAGCAGATCTTCTGTTCTATTCAGAACAAATTTTGGCTATCGATTTAGCTGCAAAACTAGTTTTTCTACCTTGTCTGTCAGTCCAGTTTCTCTATTTATAAATTTGCAGAAGCCATGACCTACCAGAACTGATCAAGAAGCCATCTACCTTTTTCATATGCTGTACTATTCCTTCACTGATTTGTAATTCGGGCCATTGCATTCACTTCCAGGTAGCCAAATACGCTTGATAGAATTATTATCAATGGCAGGAGCATAACTGAGATTACTGGGTGAAACTATGTACCCCCAGCACTGAGTCACAGCCCCGTTAAATGTAAGCACGATGCGTACGCTGTGGATACTTCTCATATCCCAACATAAGTTATCATGATAACAGTGAACGCTCCTGCATTGCAGTAATTGCTTGTGGTCCAAGCCTGAACTCTGGCAGTGGGCATTCGGTTGGTGAGTTAAGGATGCCGAGATGCGGAGCCGGTGAGCGTGGTGTTCGTGCAGGGGTAAGGGTGTGGAGAGAGATCTGCTGGGGAGGAAAATAGAGCTGTAATGTTAGCCAGATGAGATGAAGGCTTCAGGTGGTAGTTGTTTTTTGTTTTCTTTTTATTTCCTACTGCTTTTGAATTAATCAAGAAACGTGCATTTAGTTTTTGCACCACAGTGAGAGATACTACACGTGTGCTATGATGTTGGACCCTGAAAATTCCAAGCAGGCGACACTGAATCAACGTTTTTCCCTTTGGCTCAGCTGCAATGAATACACTCATATTATCATCTTAGGACAGGCACTTCTGGTGGCTTGAGTGGTGTGTCTTTGCCTTATTGTGTGAGCACTTTCTAATATCTCTTTATGGGTTGGAAGTTAGAGGCAAGGACTGTAGCTATAGTTTAGTCTCAGTTTACATCCAATCCTTGGTACAAAGAAAGAAAGATGGATATATTTCCTGTCTGGGAGATTGACCTATGCTGTATGTGAATATTAAAAAAAAAAAAATCCGGGGAATGGGAATAAGAAGACATGGAAACTGTGAAGACAGGTGTGTTTGCATAAGGCATCATGATGTCAGTAATCACCAACTATTAATTCTTCTTTGTCTTCCATAACATAGGAGGTTGTGTCAGCACCTGCTAAACCTCCAAAGCCTCATCACTTCGTAGTAAAGCTGAACCAGCTTGTTCAAAAACTGAGGTTAACAGCAGATTTGTGTTATTTTTCCTCTTCTCTCTGACTCTCTGTCTCCATCAGATTTACACTGTTATAACTAAATATAATTATTTTCTGTGAAATTACTCTCCCTTCTCTTTCCCCCTTCCCTTCCTGTTAATGAGAGTGCCTTTCTCCCCCCGAGAAGACTGACACAACTCCTTTGAAGAAATAGTGCTGTTGCCAGTTCTTGCCAGTTAAGTATGTGACCTTATCTGTATAATTGTACAGATCGCATCACCATATGTCTAGACGCACAGAGCTTAATTTAACAGGAGATGTATATGTATAAAAATAAAGCAGTATCTGGGGGTTAAATATCAGGAGACCCCCCTAATCACAGCTTTCATGTTGTACAAAACTTTCTGGAGAGCTCTAAGAGTTCTGAAGTTAGATCTTAAAAAATGTCTCCCTACAAGGGACCCTGCCCTTGTAACCTTGTTTTGACATTGATCATCACGTAGCTTCTGCTATGCCTGTACTTCCTCGCCTGTTGTACTTAGATGGTTTCTCCTCCCGTGGTAGCCAAGTCCTTCACGCTGTATGGTCAGGTAGAGCAGCACCCTTGTTCCTTTTTTAACAAGCGGGGAACTGAGGCAGAGGGAGTGGCTGACGCGCCTTACGCCTGTGATAAAGATTTGGTCATAATTTGCCTTCAAAGCCACTGGCCACACGTAATGCGAAGCCTTACGGGCACGGGTCCAGCCCAGCCCCGCTGAACCTTGGAAGCAAGGCTGAGCTGGCAGCGGCATTCCCTACCGCGTGTGCAGAAGTTATCTTGGCGGGCGAGACCCTCAGGAGCGCCTGTTTTCCTACCCTGTTTCCTATCCCGTTTCCAGTTTCCCCACCATTTTCCGCCTTGCCTTTCAGCCTTGCTGTCTCTCTTGCCCAAAGGCAAACCTGGCTTGCCCGCAAGCAAGGAAGGACTCCAGTTTGCACCTGGAGTTTGGAGACGTTGGTGGCTCTGGTGGAGCCTCCAGGACACGTAAGGGCAGAGCTGACTCGTGTTTCCCGGAGGGCTGACGCAAGCCCCTTCCCCACCAGCTTGTCTGATGCTGCCGTGGGTCCCAGGCTGCCCCCAGGAAGCCATGTTCTTGCTTCCTCAGTACTGCGTTCGCCTGTACTTGCTGTGCAAGGACGTGTTTGCTTGTTACACCCGGTAAGTATGAGTCAAGGTAATGATCTGCTGTGGGTTTGTTGCCTTCTGAGAGAAATTTCGTGGTTTTGTCGGATGAGTTATGTGCGAGGAATCGGTGCGGCAGTGATCTATTTGCATGGTAACTAGCAAGTAGCTTTTCAGATATTGAAGGGATTTGGTTAGAGAACTAAGCGTTATTTCCTGAACTTTAACATTACAAAAGCATATGAACATCAGTGCACATTTCCGTTTTTTTTTAATGTAGCCACAGTACCCAAAAGATAAACGCAAGTCTGCTCTGCAGTAGAATATTTTGGCTATAATTAATTTTGCTTCCGCTCACCATATGCTTGTATTTTCTGACCTTCATTTGTGTCGCAGACACTATCTAATAAGATGTGCAGTATTAAAAAAAAATAGTTGCTTCAAGAAACACAGGTGCTTATGGTAATAGAGCTTCAGCTAAATGATACGGTTTGTGCTGCCTGAGAATTTGACCATCTCATCCTTAAGAAGATATTATTATAGAAAGATGCTGTCATTGCTCAAAGATGTTCAAGTAATTTTTGTTAACGTGGCAACAAGGTGGGTTTTTTAAACCTCTGAAGAAACATTGTATGTGCATCACATATTTATTCAGAGAGAGATCCTTTGGGAGAGGCAACCAGGGATGGAGGATTTTCTCTTTTTTCCTTATTATTCTATGTGTTTGAGGCAGTTCTTGAGATAGGACCTGGGAACATACTACAAATGACACAAAGAATAATTATCACTAAATTTAATTTATTGAGTAGGTGTGAATGAGATTGATTAAACAAAGAATAAACACACACAAGGTTACCCAGAGTAGATGCAGGGATGGAAAAACGTTAGATGGTGTTAACAGCTTAGATCTGCGTGATGCTGTAGATATTTTTCAAGCAAGTCTATCGTTTCTTAGGGGATTTCTCTCAGGTTTTTTCTTTCTTTCTTGTTACACTTAATGTAATCCAAACTGATTAAGGGGATGTTACGTGTTAAAGGAGTAAAAATAAAGCAACCACATGACCAAAACCAACACCAGGGGAGCCAACCGAGGCAGAGCGCGGCTTTGACTCGGTGAGGTGCGCGGCACCCGCGTCGTACG
>NW_010513295.1:0-48683 GCF_000687285.1 Phaethon lepturus
AGCGTTGGTGTCTTTGTAATTCTTTCAGTAATTCATCATTCAGTTAACTAATATCTCTATTGCCTTTTGAAAAGCTGCCTAGCTCTTGCATGTAAGGAAAACCTTCAGTTACCTGAAGTGCTCTGAGGAGAGAGTTGGTTCTGGTACTTTTAAGAGTAAGCGCTGCGATAGAGTATGTGGAGACCTATTTTGGTGACCAGATGACTTTGCTGTAGGGTTTAGAGTGTACGTAATGATATTTACAAAAGCTGAAGTTGCAAGTTCTGGCTAACATAAACTTCCATTCATTGCTGCCTTTGCTAAGAACCCACAGTACAAGTAAACTTGCTCGTTCTTTAATGAAGTTTTTATTTGTATTCAAAGTGTCATTCTCTGAATTAACACTGTGCTTCAGTTCTGAAGTAATAGTTTGGAAATTACATTCTGCCCATGTAATTTTGAGTCCATTAGGAAAACCAGGATAGGTCTATGAACTGCACATGGAGAAATGTCACATTCCTTTGGTTTAACCCCTTAACCGCTTCTCTGGTTTCACTGCAACAAGTGAAGTAGACAAAGACAGCTTCTCACTAGGGTATGAAACGTAAACTTTCATCAGGGTATATGTATCAGGTATGTGATTTTAAGCACACCTGAACTGATAGGAAAATCACAGAAGAGAAATCGATTGTTTGTCAACTACCTAATTAAAAGGCAATAAGTAAAGGCAAAAATAAACTCAGCCATACTTCATATGGGACAAATATATTTTTATGCCGATTAACTTACCTACTTCTCAAAGGACATTTATGAAAACAAAGACACCGTACATTAAAATAGTAACTTGTAGATCGTAGCTCTTATTTTCTCTTTCATTCACGTATGTGGGCAAACAATGGCAAACTTGCCATACAATTCTTTGCAAAACTTTGCCAGAAGAAAAATCACTACCTCCAAAAGAATTTCAGGGCTTAGAGCTTTGAACAGCATCTGTCCCCACCTCTCACAATCTAGTCCCAAAGTTAAACATATCATATAGTACTGGATAGAGTTACATGTTACAGGTTTTTTATAAATGATCTGTCAGTGTAAGTCCTAGGTGTGATTAGTTGGACTTTTTGCTCCTAAGGTGTTACTCCATTTGGATTGTAATTTATGTAGCATTTGGTTCTTAAAGATATATTCTAATAGATACATATTAGGCATATTTTTCTTCCGATGGTTTATAAGCACTACTGACTGTGTGGCTTCTCTCTCCTTCTTTTAACCAAGTTTGAGCTTTTTGTCAGGTGCCAAAGAAATCTCGGTGGATGCGTTCGTTGAGGAGTTTCAGTGATATGAACCGTGAGCTTAAAATACAGATTGTAGCAAACTTGGAAGTAGCATCTCTTGCCTCCAGTACAATTGTTTGTATGTATGTTAATAGGTTAGACCTTTTCTAGGTGAAATACCAGGTTGGATCCCACAGTTGTTAGTGGTCAAATGGCGATTCCGCCTAAGAGCAGTGCTTTCACCTTCGCGATGTGGATGTGTCTTTGCTACCTGCTCTTCTGTGGGAATTTTATTTCCTGTACGCACATGAAGTTGTGTAAACAAATACAAAACCCTGGGACGACTGTTGTAATCCAGTTGGTTTGAATAACGCCACATGAGCAAAATACCTGGCTACTGATGAGGCAAATCCTTTCCCACTGCGCTTTCCCCAAAACACCAGCGCTTTGCTATCAAAACGTGAGGCCCATGGCATCGGTTCTCC
The DNA here is from genome assembly GCF_000687285.1 of Phaethon lepturus. Classification (NCBI taxonomy): domain Eukaryota; kingdom Metazoa; phylum Chordata; class Aves; order Phaethontiformes; family Phaethontidae; genus Phaethon; species Phaethon lepturus. Next base: position 1,736 of record NW_010513295.1, read on the forward strand.
TGCTGCAGAGCACTTCATTTTGTCCACTTTACTGAGGTCCCAGCATACAGCAGTTTCTCCTCTTGGTTAAATGCACTCCAGTGAGCATCAAAAAAACCATGAAAAGCTTTTGCAGTGCTGAATGCATCTGGTAGCCCTGGAACGTTACATGCTACGTTTCCTTCCTCCTTCCCTCTGCATACTAAACGCTCCCTGAGTTATTAGCAGGTAACAACAAAATCATTTAAAATGTTTGGGTTGAAAGGAACCCTTTCCCTTGAAATATCTGTTGCGCTGTTTTGCTTTTTTTTTCACTGTCATCGGGGAGCTTGTCATTTTCTTTTAAGTGAATATATATGGGGGGGGGCAGCTGCAAGGGCAAGCCGTACTTCTTTTAATCATGCAAGTAGCTCTGTGGAGATCTGTGTCCCGACTGGAGGTGGGAGCTGTTGACGGGGGTACGGTCTGAAAGGGCCCTTGGGCCCGACGCGCGTCGGCTGAGGTCGGCGGGGCAGGCTGAGCCCTGAGCGCCTGATGCTGCCCACGGTGCTTCTCTGCTGTGCAGCTGGGAAGGTGGGCCAGGGATTAGTTTATGCTTTGTACGCCAGCTTTCCTATAGAGTTGATTTAAAATGCTTTTGTTATAAACAAAGTTCGTGTTGGTAAGCTATTTTCAGCCTGAATTATAATGATGTTTGTCTTGGGTTGAAAGAATTACCTTGCGTGCAATAGCACCACACTGTTTTTCGTTATACCCACAACTGGCCACTTTCACAGCCACTAGAGTATTTTTTACTTCCCCGTGTGGCTCTTAGCCATGCAGTTTTTGACAGGCAGGTTTCCCAGTAAAGTCGAGCATCACTTTGTTTTTTTGCATGGGTTGAAGGTTTGAGTCGCAAGAATTTGTATTGCTTTGCCATTTTGGAAGGTAATGAAATATGTGGAGAAAATCTAATATATTTCCTTCACAGCATAGTTAACTAGCGTAGGTAGAAAACTGGCAGTCTAAAATTACTTTTCTAAATTTAAATGTAAGTAAAAAGTAGGCAATAGGAAAAAATTAAAGGGTATATCTAAATATGGAGTTGCGGACATATCTGTTATATTTAAACTGCATTTTAACCTCTTCTATTTATATTTAGTGGTATGCGTATAATCTGGAGGGCTTGATTGAATTCAAGAAACAGTAATTTCACAATGAAAACCAAAGAGTTTATTCTGCTGCGTGCCCACACAGTGCACGTCCTTATTAATCGGAGAATGTATCAAAACTAAAATGTATGCAGCGAGACATTTTTTATGGTGTTTGAGAGCAAAAATGATATTTGATCTAAAGTCAGCATGAATGGATTTGCCAAAAGCCTGCTTCCCGTGCTGCTATGGCAAGCGTATCTCCTACCGACTTCGGTGGCACTTTTTCTTGCATGGAGCATTGAGACTGCACTGCGGGGTTCGTTTTCATCAACTTACCTTTGCTACGGCCCATTCTGAAATGCCGATTTTTAATTTAGAAAGCTACCATGGGAAGTGGATTGTTCTTGCATGCTGCTTGCATCAGCTGAAATCCCTCCTTGGCACAACTTCATTCCAATAAGAAAAAACTTATTCCAGGAACAAAATACATAGTTATTTTTGTTTGATAATGCATTGTATAAATATTAATTGTCTGCCCAAAGAGAAAACAATAAACATGTGTTTTCATTTTAGCTGGAGATACAGCAGGCTTTGATAGCGGATGGCTTAAAGCTGAGGGCCTCGGTCTGTAGCCACACGGGCTCTCCAGCTGAACTCTGGTGACCACTCCTGTCTGGGAGACCGTGTTGTGCGCAAGCGGCTGGAGGGCTGGCGGCTTGGTTTGCAACCGAGCTCTTCTGGTTTGGTTCCTTTTGGTACGGACACTAAGTGGCATGACAGCCAGGTGCTTACTGAAGTGTCCTGGCTGTAGCATTGCTCTCGGTCTTCTCACCGTCCGCTAAAAGACGCCGTGCTTCTGCTGGTCCTTTCAGCAGGGAGGCAGCGGTAGCGTCCTACTGCTGTGTCTGGTGTGCGGACGCTCTGTGATACTGGGAGGATATTAAAAAGCCGCTGCCTCTTTCGGATGCTGCTCCTGCAGGCGAATGTTGACTGCTGTCATGTTTCAGATCTTCTGAATCTGTCAGGTAGTCTGTGGCTTTGAACTACACGCACCTAATTAGCTGCCGATTTGAAAAAGGAAGGTTGGCTTGTCGGAAGTGATGAGCACCGGCAGGCTCGCAGTTCTGCACGAGGCCAGTTAAACAAATATAAACCTAAATGTGGTTTCAATCAGCTCCATTTAGACACCCAAGTTTTCAAGTTTCTCCAGGAGGTCCGTAATGAAAACAGGCTTGTTTTCTTTTCACCTCGCAAAGAAACGGCAACAGGAGAAAAACCCCGGCAGAGTTTGCCCCGGCTGAAGAGCCGGCCGCCGCGGGAGAGCGACGCGGGGGGCGAGACGGGACGGGGCAGCGTGAAGGGGTTCGAGACCGTTGCTGCTGCGTCAGGGCACGCTGCCCAACGCACAGCCCTCTCTCGGAAGGGAGGGGAGCGGGTCACAGCCCTTGCGGCAGCACCCGGGCCGCGGGCTGGGCTGCAGAGGGGTGGCAGGGGCGGGCAGGACCAGGGCTGTGCAGGTGCGAGGGGGCAGGAGTAGGTTCCCTTCCCTGTCAGCCTCCTCTCATCCCAAATACATTGCCTGCTGCGCTAGCCTCCCTTCCTTCTGCCTTCTACTGGCTGCTACAAGTGGTCAGTAAGGGTCTTTTTTGTGCCGGTATTACGCTGTTAGTCCAGATGCGTTGATTTATTTGCTGTTCAGCTCTTTTTCGTTTCCCTAGTGCAGGGAGCGGTGGCTTAGGAGTAACAGCTTGCTGCCCTGTAAGCTACCTACGACAACACGTTTTGCGAAATCTGACTTAATTCTTCTAATTTGTGAGTCATGTAGGCTTACCGGTTTGAGCTTTTCACAATACCTTCTGGCTTTGCATTGAGTTTATTACTTTACATTTAGCTTATGAGGTATGGACGTACACAGTATATTTGACCTGATTTGACTGAAGCAGACTCTCTCAAGAAGTCATATATTTTCTGATTTCAGTAGCTAATGCGTGATTTGTTTTGGTGCAATAAAAAGTACACGTAAAAATCATGTGGATTTAGCAAATTGCACAATGTATCTTTTTCTGTAAATTACTCTCATTAAATGATAACAAAAAATGAAATACGGTGATCAAACAATTAACTTCAGACAAATTGCATTTCTATCACTGTTTATATTTTTCTGTGTAATTAAAAAGGGCTTTATAAAGAAAGAAGTCTAGTAGTTATGCATTAGGAAAGTCTTCTAAGCAAAATTCAGTTTTCTAAGAAGGCTTTGTCAGTTCTGAATAAACTCTGCAATAAATTTAAACCTGGTGCTTTAAAATCCTGTTTATAAAATGGACTGTTCTCTATAGAGTTCACAAATTATACACAAAGGATTTATAGTAAACTACTAAAGTAACATTAATATATTGCATTACAACATGCACTGAGACAAAACTGCAAAATCTACTGGAAAAAGAAGCTGATTTGCAGGACTCTTGCAAAGCAGATATGGTGAAACTTGTCCGTCATTTCTCCGAAGAACTGCTGTTACATTGATTGTTGTGATTGTAGTTCGCTCTTCAAAGGCTTACAGAGAGGGTGTTTTTTTTTTTTTTTGCACAGGTTTGTGGCCATGGCATTAAAAGCAGGTTTGAAAAAGGGAAAAATAAAGGATTTAAAATCAAATCAAGATCTAGTTTGGTCCTGGTGGGTATCTTGTGCCTTTTCCCTAATTTCATTAGGTTTACCCAGAACGTGGGGCTGGGAATTTGGGCCAGCGCTCTTCGTTCCTTTGCTACGTTTATAAGTTCTCTGGTATTTTTATGTATTTATAGCAAACAGTCTGTAACATGCTCTGAATCTCTTGCAATTGAGAGAAGCCAAATCATCTGTCACCAATATGTATGTCAACATCCTGAAACCACAAAGAGCACCTCTTGGTAGGCACAACCAAGGCTTTATTTCAGCAAAGCAATTCATCACCCTCTTGAAATGAAGAGCACAGAGAAATCTGAACCTGGGATCTTGGTTCTTCTACGTGGAGAAGTCAGCTCTATGTCATGAGACTGAAAAATGGGTTTAGGAGGGTAGGATTCACCTCACCTAGCTGTAGCCACCTAAAAATCAAGCATCTGGTTGAGAGTAATTGTGTGAGTTCCCTCCCTAGCCAGAGGACAGGTTAATCTTGCCAGTCGGAGACGATGATGGTAGTTGGGGAAAGTCACTGAAGATGCAGCCTCTGTCCATCAATTTAGGTAGGAACCCGGGCGGCAGGACCAGGTACCTTGGCTTTCAGATCGCTGGCGCTGAGTGCACTGAATTCTGTACCCGGGTCCAGTCCCGGCCCCAGCAGCTGAATGTAGGGAGACTGAAGGAAAAACTTACGTAAAAGTACAGCAGAGAGACCAGATGAATGTTTTACAGTCTGGCTGGGAATGAATCTTATCACTTATTTATTATTTTCGTTTTAAAGTTGACCCAGTACTTAATAGTTTCAATTTTACTGTCAAACTGCTTTTTTACTGTTTAGTTTTATCACCAGCAATAGAAACATTAGAAATAGCAAAGGAAAGCCCTTTTATGCTTTCTGCACTGCTGTCTCTCTTAACTTCATTGCAAAAACTGAAAAATGAAAACGTGAACCATTTTTTTTATCGTTAGGGTAAGATAGGGATGAATTAATACTGCTGTCTTTCTATTGAGATTCTGTTCTGCTCATGAAGGAAGTAATAACAACATCAACGTAAGGTGGTTGGTTGTTTTTTTTTTTTTTTTAAATGGTCCAGTATCTTATCCTGCGCAAAAGGGGTTTTTTGTCACCAACCATATAGATGATACCCCCAGGTCTATACTTTGCCTAAATCTCGTGAGGCACAGCTATGGAAAGCTTGCCTTGGCGAGGCTATAGGCTTTGTGCCTGGCGCCGGGCTGAGGAGCAGTGTGTGGTCCCCGAGCGGTGCCTTGTTGTGGAGGTTGTCCCCCTTACCTCTGAAGCTGCGGTCGGTCTTGCCCAGTAGCTCTGCAAGAGCCAGCGGCAGCGGGGGGCACGCTTGGCGTTCGTTGGTTGCTCGCGATCTCCATGGCGGTTTGGAGGAAGGACGGTTGTAACCAAGCGTGAGCCCGGGGCGCTCCGTCCGTGGTTGGGATGCAGGGCAGTAACGCGGGGCGAGGGGTCCGGTTTGCCGAAGGGCGCAGGAGCTGGGGCGAAGGGGAGATGAGCGACCCTCCTCTCCTCCCCGTTCGCACCAGCCGGTGTGCCGTGCCGTGCCGGCGCGGGAGAGGGGAACCGGCGGGCAGCGGCGCTGCCCCCTCAGCCACCCGCAGGGGTGCATCCAGCCCCCGCTTCTGCGCCTCGCACTTAGTGAGCGAGTCCTGGCGGGTTTTGGTCCAGGATAGGATTTGTACAACTCCCTCTTTGCTGTGTTGGTTCCACAGGACTAAAGAGGAGTGAGAAGTAGTAAAAATCTATTTTGGTCAGTAAAGTAAGCAGACGTGACTCAGAATACTCACTGGGAACAGATCTGCTGGATGAAAAGGTGCCATTTTTACATAGTCACTTTTCTGACCATGCCCTTTAAACTCTTACAAAAATAGAATACTTTCTCTGGCACTTCTCTTGGAAAGCAGAAATGGGAGTGAGAGCAAGGATGTTTGCTGCACTTCAGCCTCTGCTTTGAAACTGGACAAATTGTGTGCGAGTTTTCTAAGGCATATGTGACATATGTTTAACACCAGGAAAAATAGAAAGGAGGCATTTGAATTTTGTGAGGAGGGGATTTGGGCTTGGATAGTTTTACCATTTGTAGTGGAAAAGTGTGATTCCTAGTTCCTGCCTGTTAACGGTCGGGTGAATTCTGGCTAGCTCTCTGCACCGATTTCTGGCATCCTCGTGTCCCTGCAGAAGTACCGTTCAGATCAGTAGACTCGTCTGAAGCACAGCGAGGCTCCTTTTGACCGTTGACTCTGGGCTCCTTTTGGACCATGCGAGGCGAGTGGTCTAAGCTAAAAATGATCCTGAAACCACATTGACGTAAGCCGTGAGTGTTTATGGACCTGTGAGGAAACAAATCATCGCTGGCAACCGGAGTCCTGAAGTGGTAATGATGCTCACGTGAGACACGAGTACCCCCCGCGCCGGTGGGCTGAGCACCCGTCCAGCTCCCGCTGAGGCTGATGGAGCTGGGCTCTTCTGCACCAGCTGCGGACCTGCCCCAGCCAGATCCCTGTCCGTATCGAGTCTCATCTCCGTTTCATGGAAAGGATTAGCAAGGCAAATCATTTTGCAAAAAGTCACTCACAGCTAAGTAGGTGATACTGAATTTTTGAACTCTTGTCTCTCCCTTTCTCTTTTTTTTCTTTTTTTTTTTTTTCTTTTTTTTTAATGGTTTGGTAGGAAGCTAGAGCCTGGCTGGTGCACAGAAACTCAAAACCAGTGGTGTACTCCACCACATGTGCTTATGGGTGTTTGTCAGTCCTGTTGTTTTCCTTTGGACCATTGCTCTCTTGAAAAGAAAAACAAGCCCATTTTAACATATTTACCACTTTCAGTTGGTTTTACATGGAAAAAACCACCAACCCATAAATTCCTCTTCCTCCTCCATTCCAGAATAACCCATGAAAGAGTTTCAAAACTCTGAATTTCTGTTCAGTGGATGAAATCTTGACCCAGCTGAAGTGGCTGAAGCTTCTCCATTGGGTTCTGAGGGGGCAGAGCTCTTAAGTGTTTCTTCCTCATGTTTCCACTGGGCCTGGAAAGCCCTGGAAATGTTTTCACTGTGGTGATTTCCTAAAGCCTTAATTCTCCCCATTTACTACAGTATTTAAAGGCGCTGTCTTTTTAGCACAGGAAACAGGCACGGCTTTTTCTCTTGATAGAATTTCCCGTGCAGGAACTCTCTGCATTTCCACTTTCTCTGTGTGGGCTCGTCTTTCATAGAGGGGGAGACATGGGTCATACACCTGCAGGTCTTATGACTCCCTCCTGCTCCATCTCTGGCCTCCTCCCAGTCCCTTGGTAGCAAGGAGTCAGTGAAGATTTGCTGTCAAGGTCTCCTGCTTTAATTCCTCACAGGGCCCAGTAGCTTCCTATTACAGGGGAATCCTAATTTTTCTGTTTTAAATTTGAAAGGCGTTTTGGATATGATGACATTTACAATCAAAGCGCATCACCTTTTACATATCAGCTCCTTCTCTTGCAGTGAGACAGGTGATTTCCACAGGCTAGAAAAGGGAGGAAAAGCCCGACAGGCTTGGGGGGACACACGGGGTTGTCACTAACCCAACGCTTGATGGCCATGAAGATGGTCTTCCCTTCCCAGCCCCACTCGCCTTGTCTAGCAGGGAGCTGAGACCACCACAGGGAAACTTTAAACTCCCGTTTGTGAGTAGAGCTGGTTTAGAAGTTTCCTGTGTTTGGAAAGCCTGTGTGCTTTCTCTTAACAGCGCTGAAACAGTTTCACAATGCGAACTCGCCCAAGGAAGAGGCAGCACGGCGAAACACGGGGTGTAATGAAGCACCTTCATTTACCTGCCATCACGGACTGGGCACAGAGGGACCCACGCTGGTGGCGTGCCAGGGTTAGCAGTAGGGTTTGATATGCCCGTGTTTCCTAACCACAATGAACTGAAGGGCTACCTACAGTTTTTACAATTATATCCCCATTTTTTTGCCTGTGCCTGTCTGGCAGTAGTTTGCCAGGGGCAGAGGCAATGGTTGAGGAACTTAGCTTTTAGGTAAACAAAATGTTACTGTTGTACTGCTATAATTACAAGCATTTTAAATTAGGTATTGACAGCAGTTGAGAGCCGGTTCTCGACTGTGCCTGCTGGCAGGCAATGAGATGTCTACCAGCTCCTAAGGGGAGCCTTATTGCAGGCTGTGAGAATAACTCATTAACCAGTTAGTCTACGGCAGTGTTACTCCACATATGGTCTGCGGGCTGCTGGTGGTCTGGAAGACATTAGAAAGTGGTCTGAGAAATGGCTGCACAAGAAAGGCAGAAATAACCCCAGATAGACAGGTTCATGTTCCCCCATCGCTGGCAGGTACGTGCCCGCGTCAGCAAGTCGCCCCGAGTCAGCAAGCTGTGCCGGGATATAATTGCCTTAGCCCCCCCGGCGTGAGCCCACATGGATGGGTCTTGAGTAATTGCCTGTGAGGGGAACCTTTGCTTGGTCACATTGATGTGGAGCAAGTCTTCCTCTGTTAAAGAGGATGAATACTTTGTCTCTTCTTTCTTGTGTTTTTGAAGCACGGGATGGGCTAAGGGATGCTGCTTCTACATCCGTGTTGCTAGCGGTAATGAATGCTATGGGGAAGCGGACGGCGGCAAGGCCATTTCCTTCACAGTGGGAGGAAAGTAGTAATTCAGGAGACCATTAAACATTAGAAATACCTCTACGAGGTCCCTACAAAGATACACTCCATTTAGATTAAAGTCCCGTAGGGCCAATTATCTTGGAAGAACATAAGAACTTAAACAAAAGCTGAGTTAGGTATGCTGCCCACCAATGGATTTGAGCAAAAATGGATGCAGTGAGAAAACACTTGTGTATTATGAAAGTGAGAACATGTAGAGTACGTCTGTGCAATAACCAACTTTTACTGTTCCCCTAGGATCAGCGTGCACAGGAAATATCTGTGGCATGCTTGCTTTTCCTGGAGATGACAGCAGCCCTTTGGCAACCACTTTGTAATACGTGCTCGATACTTCTCAAAACGTTGGGCTGTTGTTTTATGAATGTGCTTTGATCTTTCTGGTGCCAGAGCCTTTATGCTTGGATTTCTACCCTTCCTAAAATTGACCATTCCCATTCTGACCCTGGACGCTTCTCCTCTAGTGCCATTTGGTAGCAGTGATGGTGCCTCTGTTTTTCTCCGTGCTAGCATTGGGATGGGGCTTGAGGAAAAAGGGAAGCCAGCAAAATTCCCTTATGCTCCTCATGTGAAAATAACCTCTATGGCCTGTGCTGGTCTATGTCTGGGTGGCTCTGGACTCCTGGAGATGGAGACGTGACTTAACACCATGTTGTGGCTGGAGGCTTAGGGCAAACAAATTTGAAACACTTTGTTTCTGTTAATATTTTCTAAGAGCGGGCTGAGTAATTTGCACAAGACTACAAAGCAGAGCTTGATACTAGCACTGAGGTTAAATAAAGTCTGCTTTTGCTTCAGCTGCTAGTCCACAATTTTAATTGAACATTTAGCTATTTACAGTTAAACCTGAGCACTAGGGTGCACTGAACCTCCAGGCAAAAGATTTTGAAAATGAGTCAGTTCTCAGACACTGGAGCAACAATTTCCTAAAAGCGTTTACTGATGCAAATTGCTGCCTGGTCTTGAAATGGCCTCTTCCATTTAACACCATAAAAGAACTTTCTTAAGAGAAGACACAATAACAATCTGAGGTCTCATAAATGAACATGCAAGTCTGAAAAGTTTTAAAATACTGTTTGCTTAAATAAGAGTCATTAACCTTGTAACTGATAATGAGAAAAACGCTCATGCCATTAGTGGTTTACCACTTTGGTTCTGAAAGGATAAAAGCAACTTCAATAAAAGAGACCACAGACTGTCCATTTTCAGCCTCAGTGTAGGGCAAATGCTTCAGAAAATACAAAACCCCATCATTTAAAATAATAATTTAGTATTTGCGTTTGGGAAACATGGTCGAAATGCCCTTGGAAGACAGGAGAGCGCGGCGATGCGGGGCTCGGTGGCTGCAGCTGAGGGGCAGTGCCGTGGCTCGCTCCGGTGTGGCGCGGGGAGCCCCAGCTCCGGGTGTCCTTGCCTGGGCACCATGGTGGGGCACCAGCTCGTCCTCCCGCTGGGAGCAGTGCGGGCACAGCCTCTGCCTTCCCGCCTGCCTTTGGGATCCTCACCTGGGTGGAGAAGTCTGTCTGTCCTGCCTTAGCCTGGCAATGGTGCAGGGCTCAGCGGGCACGTGAGGACACCCTGGGATCCTTTCTATATTGGCCCCAGCATTGCCTGCTGCAACAGTAGTTAAGTTTTTTAGAAATGGTTAAATTTCAGTCCCAGCTCAGTGTGCTGGTAGAGGAAATAAAAGACACTGGGTCTGGGAGGTGCTCGGTGCCTTGGGGCGTCGCTGGGACGTGGTGACTGAGGAGCAGCATCAGTGGCAGTGGTACGACCTTGTTTAATTTATCCAACTGGGCCAGCTGCTCTTTTCTTTGAGGATGGCCCCTTCCCCTTCTTCTGCACCCCTCTTTCCCCTGGGCAAACTAGGCTGGACACTATCTCCTGCTAACTGGAAGGACTTGTGTTGACCTCAGCCAGGACTGACTCAAACCCTTGAGAAGACCTGGTGTTTCCTCCTGGGAAGGCTAAGTTTGGGACTCGGCGTGCTGTATTCTAGCTCTGTCTTTAGAAGGGGCATCTGGAGGTTGAAGAGTTTTCTCAGACTATCTCTGATTGTAAATGAAACAACACTGGGTTTTACTGATGCTTCATGCAGCCCTGTTACACTGACTACAGTGTTTGCTCTTACGTAAAAATGGAAAGTTTCCCCAGCTCCCCCCATGAAAATGACTGTTGTGCATTATTCAAAATGAAAATCAATCAAGGAAGGAACACAGCTGGGCGAATGACAAGAGAAACAGAATGATGCCAGGGTGAATTTTTATGGAAATGCTCTCTGAACAGTATTTCCATGAAAAGGCAACTTACTCGCAAATGTAGGCTGCGTTTGCATGAAGGAGAAGTGTCATGCACCACACCCTGAATCTGTCAAGGTCTATAAACTTTTCACATATTTTAAGTTTAGGCAACGGAGAGGTCATATTCAGGACAAAAAGGTTTTATTCTTTACTTCAATGTAATTATGTTATCTCCAAAGGTAGAAAATGTTAGCCAGGGGAAAATAAAAAAGGAAGTTTATGGAAGAAACATTTCAAATATAAAGTAAACTTCAGATATAATTTGAAATATAGAGTAAATTAATCCATCGAAAAGGAAATTTTCAATATCATGAAAAGATACTGACTTGGCCTTTCAACAGCATCTTAGTTATAACAATGACTTTGTAAGTCTGTCTGTGCCAGGCTGTGTGGTGATCTTCTTAGTGTAGGAGCATGAGTGGCTTAAAAACTGCAAAAACTTTTCCCTGTGGATAGTAGTGGGATTTTTTTCATTCACATTAGTAGAAACAAGGTTAAGGGAACAATATAAAAAGCAAGAAATGAAGGATGATTGATGTTAGCATTCAAAAAATGGGAGAGGGGAAAAAAGCAACATGGTAAAAGCATCAGCCCATACTTGAAACTGCCACACTTAGATCTACTCAAACACCTTTTTTGGAGATGTAGCCTTCTCAATGGGCTGGTTTCCAAATGGCCTGACCGACTTTACTGTAAGCGTACTGGCTATCAGCAGAGCTCTTTCAAAGGTTGATTTTTGTAATCTGTTAATTTTACCTTGTTTCTGGGATTTTTTCATGTCATAGCAATCAAGTTTGAAATGTGCTGAGAGAGAAATTCTTGAGACAGCCTTGGAGTTTTTCAACCTATTCCTGCATGTTGCTTTCTGAAATAAATGGGAATGCATTTTTTAAATTTATGATAGCTTATAACTTGATGTCATTGCTATTCTAACAATAATAATCAAGGATTGTTATACCTATTTGATTGTTTACATTTCCTTTTGACACTGCCAGTGATAAGCCAGAGGTAATAATACTAAGCATATTCTCCTGTCATCCTTTCAAAACTTGTCACCATCGAATAGAATATGACTGTGCATGGGTTTTAAAGATAAAGGCATTTGTCAAATGCCATAATGTCTTCATAAAGGTCTGCAGTGGAGATCCATTACAGAAAAACTTTGGGATGGATAGCCCTTGGCTCCGGTAGTTAGGAGCAGAGATGAGTGACTGCCACTTTTAAACAATTAGATTTGCCAAAAGGAAAAAAATAAAAAGGGGTCTCAGCAGGAGATTGTGAAACTGTGAGCAGATTTGGTCGTGGCGTTAAAAAGAGTTAGAAGATGTGCTCTGTCAGGGGTTGGTGGGTCTGTTTCTCCCCCATACGGATGTAGGTCTGTCCCAGTCGGTTACGGAGTCGGGGCTCCATGTTGTTCGAGGACCTTACAGCGAGGAGCCACGGCCAAGTGACGGAGAATCACCTGCCAGCAGCACCTGGGAGCGCATGTCCCCTCGCGAGGTGACAGTGGGCAGTGTCCTTGCTCCTCGCTCTGAACCTCCCAAGCTGGCATGAAGCCCGTCTAATAAATGCAATAAGCCACGGAAAATGCATCGGTAGCACGTGCTGACATGGGTGGAACACACATGAGGATGGAGGAGGGGATCCTGTTACCCCCCGTTCAGCTGCACAGCCTTTCAGCCAGCGGAGAACTAAATGTTAACCCTTTCGAAGCTCTCCCGGTGAACAGAGGGAAGGCAGTTTTCTTACTTCGCTGAGGTTTGACTTTAAAAGGTCTGTATAAGCGTTGAAGTGCCATGGGGAAACAAAAGTACAAGTGGCTGAGCAAATATTGCGGATGGCGATGGCTGTCCTGGGGTGAGTTAATACCAGGCTGGGTTCAATCTGCTGCAGTCAATAAGCAGTTTGTGCTGCGCTCTCATGCTCTGCGACCTCAGAAGAGCGTTGGAGTGAGTTACAGCCTTCTGTTTACTCTGGGACTGTTTATCATCCCTCGTGTGGTTGGAGACATGTTTCACTGCAAGAAGCAATTCACAGGACTTTCTCCTGAAAAGAAGAAAAATCAGTTTATATCAATGCATGACGTCCTACTATCTCTGGTTAACCCCCACCCCCCCATACCCAAAAACATATTCATGCATCACCTACTTAGCACTAGAAAGGGGATAATTACATCTCTAGGTTATTTCCCCCATACTTTTATTTTTCAGCCCACTGCAGGAAGGGTTCATAGAGTATATCCAGAAAGATGTTTTTGTTCCCCCACCCTGGGTTTCAGTCCCAAGACTGCCAATTAAATTATCCCATAAATCCTCCATTATAGGTAGTAAAACCTAATTTTAGATTTCCTGCCCACTCTAGTGTCCTGCCTGATTGCTACCAGTTGGATAGAGGCTCAACCTGTTAAGCAGACAATTGCAGTGAATTGACTGTTTCTTTCTGTGCCACATGTGGAGAACTTTTTAATATGTGCCATTTGGTCATAATTCTCTCTGGCTATTTTCTACCTTTTAGTTGCTCAAACATTTCTTTTTAAGGCTGAAAAGCAGACATCTGTAATTTATTCTTTTGTCAAAATTTTTGTGAGAGAAAAGGTTGTTACGCTGTCGCTTAGGAAGAATATCAACCTGCCTGCCACTGCTAAAACATTAATAGCTTAAAATTAGTTTTCATATAATTCCTATTTAAAAGAAAAGCCCTGTATTAATAGAGCTAAAACATTTCTGTGTAAGCTGAAAATATTTCAGGTTATCTGAATATAAATGTATTCTTTCCCTTCTTGTTCAAATACAAATATATTATTGAGCTGCAAACAGTGCTAATTTTCTTGAGGGCAGCTTCTGCTGGTCATATGCTCACAGAGGAACATTTATGTTACATACAGTCTCACTGAAGATTCCTATTTTATTCTGAGTATAAATGATCCCTACCTTAGTATTTTTCTTCATAAGCTTTACTGAGGACAAATAATAAATGAAGTTGTGACAAAAAGTGAGATTATCATGCGAATAAGGTGTAAGTATCCATGCATAAGTGCCTTGGTCTTTGGACGAAAGGATATTTGCATTCAGCGTGGAGCACTTCTGTCACTGAGATTTAAGTAGAATTCAAGGATCTATATGTGAGAAAAACTGGAGCCTAAAATGCTATGAGACATCTCTGCTAGCTTTGTTGCTGTTGTTAACTTGGTAGAATTCCTGACTCGTCCAAATCACAGATTTGAATACAGCAGAGGTACCCGAGTGTATCTTGTACCTCCACAAAGCACTGTCTTTCTCTTTTTTTGTGTTTCCTGCCTGAATAAATCAATAACGTTTTAAGAACTCTGTGTCAAATCAGGAAGGTACGTAGCAGTCTGCAAGGGACTTTTTCATCTCCAGAGCAGGGTGACAGGAAATTTAATTCAAGATACAGGGTGCATATAACCTTACGGGTATTTGCAAAAGGGAAAAACACTAAGAGACATCACGCTGAAGGAGCAAACACTGCTTTTCGGACTAACGTAACCCATGTGATGGACCGGGACTTTACTGCGAGATCCAGCTTTTGTGATCCATCAACCAGCTTGTATAAGTAGACTAAGCTGAACCTGTTGGTGACAACTATAGCACGTGCTGAGATGATGGCATCAACTTGTCATTTAGGAAGCGTCTGTCCTTGCTGGTGGGCAGGACTGCGGGCACAGAAAGGGCCAGGTCTGTTCAGATGGGCAAATTCATTTTTTTTAGTGATCCTGATCCACAGACACCAGTGGTCTGTGAGCCGTAAAATCAATCACACCCTTTGACACTGCTGTCCAGTGTGGATTGTCCAATGTCTAACTAAGGCTGCTCCTTTTTAGCTTTCCCCTCGGTGGAGGCACTAACAGTATTTCCCTGCTTCACCCAACCGTTTGATTCCCTCACTCGTTACGAAACGTAGTATTTTCAAATCTAAAACCCTGTTAAATTTGGGGAAAACCGGGCGATAACTCCTAAGCTGGTGGAAGAAAAGGTCAAGAAACACTCATATATGCACACAGCATGATATCTCAAGTCTCATTGCTTGAAGAACTAGGCTAAAAATGGAACCACCGTGGTCTCCTTGCTAAATGGATCTTCTCCACCTAGCTTTGTTTATTGTACTGTGACTCTATGTGGGGAGATTATCATTTGTTGAGTGGTGCCTGAAGCACTGTATAAAAAATAAAACATACACAAAGACTAACAAAGAAAAGAAGAAAGGAATTTAGGCCTCCCAGTTGCAGCACTGCTCCTTTAATGGTTGATGAAATATTATATGCATTTTTCCAGTCATATTATTTGTCCAATTTAGGAACCTGGAAATACGAGAAGGGATGGCCATATCGGCGCTCAGAAATGGAGAACAGGCAGAAAGTAGGAAACAATCTCAGTGTTTTCTGTACTGACGTTAAATGCAAGAGTGACAGACGGTGCCCTTCAGGGTACAGAGCTCTGTGAACTGCTGCTGAATTTCTTGGATGTGTAGTTGGCTTCAGAAATCATCCCTTGTAGCACAATTGTGCTGCACAATCAAAACTTTAGGTCCCTAGACGCAGTGCCTATAAAGGAAACCTTGAAATGTAATCCAAATGATTCAGTCACATCTGTATATCTGTAGACAGCATGGGGAAAAAATTCTTCGAAGCAGAGAACACTTGATTTATCCGTGGGGTATAATTCTGAAACCTAATCACAGTGTGTAAAATGTCAATACTGTAAATTATGTCCTAGCTGAATGTTTGGTATCAAACTACCAACAACACCTTCATCTCTACCAAGGGTTCCAGCTTCCCCATCCAGCATTTTCTGCACTTCAATGCACGTGTCTTGTACTCTTTAATTTCTAATTTAGGAGCAGCAAGAAATGAAGACAATTTGATACCCAGTCCAGTAACACTAGGAGTTCTACACTGATGGATTGTACTGGGCACTTTCATACTTATCTCCTTTAAAAATATTAGCTTTTTACATTGAGCTGAGAATTTTGCTGAATATCCAATATCTTGCATGGGAATGCTCTTAATTCTAGGTATCCGGCTTCAGAATTTGAACTAGGCTTGTGTCAAGCCTGTGCTGTCTTGAATATGCTACTGTTACCAGAAAAAAAGTCTCTCTGGTATGCTAAGAAGAGGGGACGTGCTGGGGTTTGCAATTTTAGCATTACAGATTCTTTATTATTAATAGATTAGTGAGGATTTTTCCAAAGACTCCTATGAGTCACAAGAGCTCCTGTTACTAAATTTCATATACTCATTTATTTATACAACTATACATGAGGTCTTACGGTCGTTTCAGCCCAGAAAGAGCCAAGGTACTGTAAGTGTAAATGCAGTTTATTGAGTTCTGGAGATCATAACCATCTCCTTTAACATCAGACTTATGTTGAACTATGTGCATTGAAAGAAGTGTCTCAAAATTAGGAAGGAAGGAAGGGGCATATGCTACTCCTTTGGACAACCTGTGTGTTCATACCCAGAACGAAACTTTGGCAGAGATTAGTTAGAATTAAACTGTCACCACCAGGTCAGTTTTACTTTATGTACTGCAAGACTATACAAGTTTTATAGGTTCATTTAGTTTGCTGATTAACAGTCAAGTCCTGCTCTTGACAAAGTCTCCTGTTTTTTCATTCCTGTGGGTTCCCCAAGACAAGCAGAAGAGATAAAGTCTCAGGCAGAGGGGAATGTGAGAACAGGAATTTCAAGGGATGAAATTCCCCCTCGCAACATAAATTTGTCTGGACTTTATGACAATATTTTGTTTTCGTACCATGCAGAAACTGTCCAGACAGATCTCAGCAATGCAAGACCTCAGTATACAAGGGAGCCAACTACAGACAATGCCACATGGAGACTCTTCCACGCTGGTAAATATCAAGCAAAGGGATGCTATCAGTTCAGTGGACTTCTGAGTGTATCTGCTGCTACCAACCCACCAGGCATGTTGGTAGCTCCAAAGGTAGCTTGGTGGTCACAGATCAAGATGTTTTCCTTTGACCTCCCAGCTGCTTGATGAGTATTTTCCAGAAATTTGTCACTGTCACAATTAGCCTTTGCTGCAGGAGCTCACTGGCCACCTATCCTCCTCCTCAGTTCTCTTCAGCAACGACTTTGGATGTCTCATGCTCCAAACAGCCAGAGAGGGCCTGGGAAGGAGAGGCAGCATAGCCGTTGGAAAGAAAGGGCTCAGAAGGAATGCCCAATTTACTGATGTTGTTGAGAACTTCCTGCTTTTTATATCAAGGTGCTAGCCAGAAGAGCTGGAAGAAATGTGTAGCATGTATCGGAGAAAGAAATCAGGACCAGATGGTGGTCTATGTTCTTTCAGCTTCTTGAGGTTGTTTACTCTATGGGTAGGAAGCCTGCATGTTTAAGGGTGTATGTGTCAGCCCGAGTTTGTGCGCCTTGCTGCTAAAATATTTTATTTCATTATTTGTTCTGTGCCAAGTGCAAGAAAAATACAGCTACATTCAAACACAAATTTGTGTAAAACAAGTGGGTAAACGTTATGTAGATCATAATAATGTAGGTTAGAGTAATTTTTCTTTAATGAAGTGTAATTAAGCTATTCAAAGTAATTAATGAGTTTGGGTGTTCCTTGTCCTCTTTTGAGTCTTACTTTTAGCAGATGGGTGCTGAGCAGTTTTTGAAAGTCTGGCCCCTTTCTTGTCTTGACTGGACTGACAAAATCACTAGCCTACTTGGGAGACAGTTGCCTGTACTTCTTGAAGCCATGGGAAGAAACAACATTCTGAGAAAATATTTGTATTAATGTTATCTTTGTCTTTCCTCGCTATCATCTCACCACTACTGTAGTGAAATGACAGACAGACATTGTTTTCTTGAACACTAAAGGTGATTAGGGAATGTCCCTATCTCATTTCTTTCAACTATAATAAAAAAATGTGAGAATTCAGAACATTCTGAATAATTGAATGTCAATAACATGAGTGTCTTCAATAAAATGATATACTGTGGTTTAATTTTCCACAAGCAAATGAAGGTGATGGTAAAGAAGAGGAATATTGTGTTGAAAGGTGCAAAATGTGATGACAATATAAAAAATTCTGAAAAAATATTTGGTTTGGGTTAAAATGATAAAACAACCTGAATACATGACTGTCTGTAGGCAAATGTGAGGCAACTTTGTCAAAAGGTCTGCATGGCCATAGCTGGCTGTCCACCCTGTTTTAATGAGACAGGGGACTTCCTCCCATGTGCAGGTAGGGCAGGGCTACTTTTCTACTGTGTTGAACTATATGGTGACTTCTGTCATGCCCTCTGCCATGCTCCCTTTCTACAGGCCTGCCATAAAGTAAAAGCTGTTTTCCAAGATAAGAGAGGGTTTAGAAGGTCATAGTGGTCATCATAACCCTTGGGCAACCTGGACATAGAAGACAGCATGTGCTGTTGCTACTTTATTCTAAAGGGCATAGTAAAGAGGAGACTGGCACAAAGCAGGGTATTGGTTATCCTCCTGTATCTTCTGACATGACAGCTGGCCAATGTGTTATTCTGCTTTTCCTTTGTCATTATCTCTTCTTCTTTCCTGTGGAAAGCAACATCTTTTAAGAAACAAATTGTCTCCTTATTTGCCTCTGCGTTCCCTCATACATGTTATGCTCTTTTCCTTTATTTGCCTTTCACGTGATGACTGTGGTAGAGACAGCCTGTATCCTGAGGGCATGTTGAGCAGGGAATCTGCCTATGAAATTACTCCTGGAATGAGTTTTTTCCAAAGATTATGGAAAATAACAACTACGCACTGTGGGCGCGCTGTTTACCTGTTAATTCATGTGAGTACATGCGGGAAGAGTATGGTGGGTGGGGGAGCATCACCTGTGTTAGTTTCCAATAAGCTTGCAACTGGTACGCAAGGTGTTGGTTTAAATCTGTAGTCCTGAATAATTTGAGATTCAGTTACTAGAAGTATCATGTTTTTCCATAGTTCAGATGAGGAGAGGGAGCATTTACAGGGGCAGGAAATTCTCTGTAAGGAGTTCTTGTTCCTAAGCCCAAATAATTATTTTAAAATCCCTTTCATTTGTTTCACAGACTTCCACAACATTGGGTGGGTGTCCACAATTGTGTTTTAAAGCATTTAGGGTAATAATTTTTTCTTCTGTATGCTTCTTTCGCACTGTTGTGAATCTGACCATTGGAAGTGTTGTCCCCGAGTGCTTCCTGTGTCATCCTTAAAAGTTCACAAATTTGATTTCCTTACTGGTCCTTGGAAGTGCATCTTCCAGGGTGCTCTGAACACCCAGACCTCAGTTCAAATCCCTACTGTGATTTAAGTAGAGTGTGGATGTAAAATGGGATCTCTTCTGTTTGGGATATCCTCATTATAGTATCAAAGGGTGCTGTCAGATTAGTCTCCCTCCATCCCCTCTGTGGGAGTGGGTCCATTTTTGAGTAAAACATTTAGTCATAGGGAGAAAAAGACTCTAGCCCCATGGTTGAAATAGGTGGAAAGGAGGACACACCCATGCTAGTCCCTGCTACAGCGAATGTCTAATTATTGACGTAAAACAGAATGCTGCCAAAAGGAGCAGTTTTAGAAGGCCCATTGCGCCTTCGACTGCGCCATTGCCCGTCCCCTGGAGCACGCTGCCGGGACGGGTGGGCCGGACGCAGGCGCAGGGTCGGAGCTGAACCTGCCTCCTCCCTCGGCCGAGCGGGCGCAGCAGCCACCGGCCGCCCAAAGCTGGGGAGGGGAGCCGGGCGCTGCTGCTTGTCGTTTTTCATTTCGTTCCCACAGTGTCTTCTGGAAGCAGGACTGTGCTGGAAACTTGGTTCAAATCTTCTGATAGCTAAGGGTAGCGGAAAGCTGCATTTTTTTTTTTTTTTCACTGAAATAAATTCCATGAAGTCATCATCCCTAAATTCAAAGAAGGAGTGTCTTGCTTGGAG
The DNA here is from genome assembly GCF_000687285.1 of Phaethon lepturus. NCBI lineage: Eukaryota > Metazoa > Chordata > Aves > Phaethontiformes > Phaethontidae > Phaethon > Phaethon lepturus. The sequence goes on from NW_010513295.1 coordinate 21,404, forward strand.
TGGTTCCCACCAAGAAATAAAAATATCAGCCAGTATTCCCATCACCAATACCACATTGTCCTGTTCTCTGCTCTGCAGGGTTTTAACACGCTCTGCTTATGGTTCAATCAATCTTGCTTGATTTTGGTTTCGGAGGATGCGAATATGCTTGTATTTCTAGGTAAATATCTTTCATATCTGCCTCAGAGCCAGCTCTTTTTGGACTCGATAGGAGTGATCCACAGCTTGCAATGGAAGATTTGCTCTTTATCCCCATGTGGGGGGGTTTTAAGCTAAGTCAATGGAAACTGAGTTGCAGAACAATTGCAGCTCCCAAGAAACTTCTGTGTTGAGACCAGCACCCGTTTTCAGACCCAGCACGAGCAACAGAAGGCATCAATTAAACTCATTTTACTTATTCAGAGCCAAGTTCATGTGCAGACCCTTCCTCTAGTTAATAGCTAAACAAAAGTAAGACTGAGAGGGAAAAGTATACTTTGTAGATAGACATTAAATATTTATCTCCTTAAGCGGCACTTCATGTTTTCTTTATGTTCTGTGGCAAAAATTCCATGGGAAGAAAAAGTTTCTAGATTAGGGAGAGAAGCTGCCCAAATGTAGGTATGGAGATGCTTGATCCAAGCTGGGGATTTGGTTGCTGTTTTAAAATTCTTTTCCTCCCCCCATTTAGTAACTCTAATCCTGGCAGAGACGTGGGGTTTTCTTGCAGATGGTTGTTATACATACTGAAAGGACTGTATACTTACAATATGCTTCGTAAGCTATTAAATGCTCTAAAAGCCTGGCAGACTTTATAGTTTGCATCCTGCCACTCTGAAGTCTGTCGGAGGGATGTAATTCCACTCTAATTAAAGCTATTCCCCCTTCCCAAATGTGAAACTGGCCTAATTAATGACTAATTGTTTCACAAATATAAAGTAGGCCTAATTGTTCCTTACCCCCTGACTACATACAGTGCCCTGCTTACTCCCAGCTAAGCAGAACCCCTGTGAAGGGTGTTTTGTCGCCATTAAACTCCATCAGGACTACGATCTGTAGCCAGTGGAAAAGGGAAACTGTTTGGACCATGTTATTTTTCCATTGGTGGTGAAAATGGCCTCCCTGAGATAGTAGTACGTGGGTCCCCAGCTGCCCTACAGACCACAGAAGTGGGATGAAGATTTTCGAATCGTTGCACTTCGTGCGCTTCTGAAAACACCAGCTCTTGTCTCCTCCTGCCTCTCTGCAAGGAGAGGAGGACAAAGATGTTGGGGCCAGTTACATGAGGCAAGATGGAATTAATGTTACAGGATCTGTGGTGTTGTGACATTGTCTGGGGGAAATCCTGAGTCATTCTGAAGTCATTTGGCCCTCAAAACCCAGTTCATTACAACAAGTCCATGCGTACCACTGAGTCCTGAGGAAATACATACAACTTCTGTATACCATAAAGGAAGAGCATCACACCCGTTACAAATACCGTCCTAGTTAACTTTCGCTGCTGTGCCCATCCTTGTATGGCAATGGAATTTCATTCCTTTTTTTGCTTTCCCCACTTTGATGTATTGACTGATCTCAGTGTGCTCTCTCCTCCACTGCTCATTTCCGTATTAGTTTGGGACAAATCCGAAGCCCACTGATACGAACGGGAGCTGAGCAGGATCTGGGCCTTTGAGCTTCGTAGTTCATATCTGAGACTGAGTCAATTAACTGCTCAAGGGGTTCCTCTGCAAGGTATGAGCTGCTCGAAGGTGAAGCACATGAGTAGTATACGACCAGTCCTGCAAACACTCTAAAAGCAAACTTCCGAGTTGCTGTGTTTACGATTACGGCATCCTGCAAGCACCGAAGACAGTGGAAGTGACAATGCTGATTTGTTCCTTTTTCATCCCAGCTACATTTCATTAGCAGGTTGCACAAAGATGAGTCAAAGTGTGGGGTGGAAATGATAGTGATTTACTTTTTTAATTCTACGGAAAAAAGCAGAGTCATGCTGCTGTAGAACTGGTAGTTGACATTTATGCACACCTGGCACATAAAAAAGTGGAAGCAATTGGATCTACATTTAAAGGAAATATTTTGCATCACTCAGTTAAATTCTTTGAACTTGCAGCTTGCTTTTTTTTTTTTCTCTTTTCTTTTAGAAGTACATTTGTTTAAGGAAATGCAAGACTGATGTTACAGAAAACATAAATCTTAATCTACATGCTAACATGTCTAAAAATGATCTTTAATACTGATTTATATAACTTTTTCTAATGGTTAATAATTTTAGAGAACACAAAATGAACCCTCAGGCCACACCAGGGCCTTGAATACTTACTAAAACTATGATCATACATTAGTTGTAACATGGCAAGACAGTGGTTTGAAGAACTGAGGCCACCATGGCCCCATTCCTTTCTTTTTACTTCACTGGTAGATGGAAAAAAGGTATTTTAACATGTAGTCAGTATGAGATATGTACAATGCCTATTTGACCCTCAGAAATGAAACATATCCTAACTTCCTATTTTAAGGGTTCGTATGCTCTTGGAATAATGCCTTCACTTGTAACACTACACACAGCTACAGCTGCACGTACAGAGATGGCCATTAAATCTCTCTTTTTTAGCTGAACCGAATTGCGTTAGTACCTGACTATTGTAGCAAGGCAGTGTAGCACTGAGCAGGAGATCTAAAGCGTGAATGAAAAAGGTCCAAAGTTTGCAGAATAGACAAAAAAAAAAAATGATTGCAGTCTTTGGCTACGTAATGGGAAGGTGTAGAAAAGACAGAGCTACACTCTTCCCAGAGGTGTGCAGGAAAAGTCCAAGGGATTACAGTTTAATTTGCAGCAGTGAAAACTGTGACTAGAAACAAGAAAAAAACCCTTGCCATGAGGGTGGCCACACACTAGAAAAGGTGGCCAGAGCAGTAGTGTATTTCTGGCCTGGGAGATATTCAGAGCTTGACCAGGCAAGGTCCTGAGCAACCTGCTTTAATTGGTCCTGCTTTGGGCAGAGGTTGGGCTAAATGACTCTCCAGGTCCCATCCAACCGCAGTTTTGTTCTGTGGTTCTCCTGCCCCAGAGCTCATGTGTGTTCTACCACGTGAACATGGAGGTGATGCAGGGAACATGTGGTAGAGTCAGCAAGTGTTGATAATCAGAGTACAGCATCTTCACCCAGCATGAGGTGGGATTTTCTTGTCTGCTCTAGCAGGTGAAGATAAACTTGGGGCTGTCTGGTATCTTGTGCATTTGTGTTGTCTTGTGGGGAGTTTCCATTAGTAAAGAGTAGAAGGAGTTCCTTGAGGGCCAAATGAGGAAGATACAAGTAGAGGTAAAACTTGGCCTACATTGTAAGTTCGTGTCAAACAGAAAGCAGTTTAAAGGGTCACAGTTCAACACCACAGTTGTTTTGGTAGTCCTCTGCCATCTAGATTGGTTCCCTTTGCTAGATCTCCATGGTGGGTGTGGAGTTCGCCATATGGGAGACCTCAGGGCCGGCACTGTGTTTGTAGTCCCACTGGACATGCTGCCTCCATTGAGAGCGTCTCTGTACCTGACACAAAAGCCATATGCTCACATTGCCATCAGTACTGTTGATTGTTGTTGATTGTTGACTGTTGATTGTCAGAATGACCACAGAAAAGTCAGTGGAGTTTTGGAAGAAAAAAATGTTGGGAAAGGTTGAATAATTATTGGATGAAACATTTGTCAGCTCTCACTAAGCATAGGAATGGGAGTGAGACCTGAAATTAAGAATATTTTAGACATAAACACTGCAAAAAAATGTGAGAAGCTCCTAGGTGTTGTGGGAGCTGCGGAAATGTGCAGAACAGTGGTGAGGGCAGGAGGAAAAAAGAAGGGGAATTATTTGTTGTATTAAAACATACTGATGGGTCTTGCTTAAGTTTGCATCTCTGAGGAAGAGTGGCTGAAATCCAAACAAATATGTAGAGGTATATAAAAATTTATTCTAAACTTGGACTCTATAAGCAGGTTTTGAACCACCATAAAATCTCAAAATTGTTATGTGTCTATGTCTCATCATATTTTAGCAGGAGAATTTGAGATGGGATCTGTTGCTTTGGAGGGAGAGAACAAAGGAAAGATTTTGATTATAAAAATATTGGAAGAACCTTTTCTTGAGAGCTAAACGGTTTCAGGTTAGGTCTGTTGTGACAAGGTATCCTATGTATGGCTGAACTAAAAGAAAGGGTGGACAGCCAGCCTGGGGTGCAGGCAATGTCTGTTAAATTCCTGTGACAGAATTCCCATGCAAAGACACCAGCCCTCAAATACCATCCAGAATGTACCAGTTCCATAGGGGCAAGGCATTATTTGGGCTTCCCTTGCTAAAGAAGCAATCATCTGTTTCAATTATTCCCATTCAACAATTATTCCTATCTCTAAAATTGCCATCTATTTCTGCCAGTTCTGGGAACAGGCTATTTTCTGCAGCAGCATTCTCTGCTAGAAGAGTTACTGCTTCCTTCCAGGCACAAACCCCTTCAGAAGTGGGTGAAACACATGTGTATGCCCATATAGTGGTTGGAGTCTGATCATGCATGGCTGAAATCTGTGATAGTTTTGCTGTTTACTTAAACGTAAATGAGATTGGGTCCTGTGCTGGTTGTGCGCTTTTGTGAACTGTGATGATGGAAGGCACGGCAGTAAATACAGTAAGATAAACTTTGGCCGTATTTCTATAGCAGTGTATAAGCCCATCTGCATGCCGTATGTCAATAAAAACAGCTAATTACAGAATAACTAAATATAAAAGGCTCCACTGCTTAAGAAAACCCTCCTGTATCCCATTCCCAAACTTCCTATTGCATCTATGGAAAGTCTGGACCATAAGCTGTATTTGTTCCATGAAAAGTCCTGATTCTGAGTTAAAGCTGAACAAGAAGGTAACTTCAGCCTTATCCTTGCAAGAGTCTGTTCATGACTTTATACATTAAAACTAGTCCCATTTGCTCTGGGGGAGCTACTTCCAAAGGCAGAGGTAGTTGCATCTGTAACTCTCTGCCACGCCGGGGCCTTCCAAGGTTCTGCTGGAAAAGCACCCAGGGTGGGCGAAACCTGCCTTAACCCTGCAACTGCCTTTCTTCTGCAGCTGGAAGCAAAACTCACTGTAATTGCTAATATTCCTTTTTCACTTACCCCCATGCAAAACCCCATGTGCTGCTTTTGCTGCACTTTTTGTCTGCTGCGAAATCAGGCTTGGTGGGGTAAATGCCCTCCTCTTGCCTCTGTTTTTAAATAGCGTGTGAGGAGGAATACAAACATTTCCTGTGCAATATAGAGAAATAAACATACTAAGAGTTTTCAGTTGACCTTAACAAGTATATTTTCCATGTGAAATTTGTTTCTTCACATTTCCAAGCCAAACTTGCATCTTTGCATAGCACAGGTTCAAGAACGTGTTGTAAAATTTATGTTACAGCTTTACACTCACTATTAGGAAATACGTTTAGATCCACAAAATACTGTTTTTCTAAACACTTAACTTTAGACTTTGCAGTTTCACAAGTGGCAGGTCCATGTTTCATCTAGCAAACTACTGCATAATCTAGATGCTGAAAAAATGAGCTTAAAATTATACATTCAGTCAGTATCAGCTATTTATAGACATTCTTCAAATGCATTTGAAATAGAAATGAAAACAAAGCTGTGAAGGCCACAAATCAAAGCATTATTGAAGATTACTTATATCCTTCCAAGGTACTTTCTTGCTAAGGATATGTTGTATTTCTGTTGTTATAATGCATTAACATTTTTTATTGATAAAGTGAGATTCAAGTTGCAGTGGAAGTGCCAGTCTTTCTGATACGTACTTTTGAAGCACTTTTTGCAGTGCAAATTATCACCTAATGGAAGTCACTTTATTTCTTAAATACCTCGTGTTTATACAGCTGTTCTGATTTTTTTTTTTATTTTACTTTCCAACGTCTGAAATTAAAGTGCCACAAGTAAAAAGAGAAATTAAACCAATAGAAAAAGAGGATTTTATGCCAAGGACATATAAAAGGAGTAAAAAGCATTTAGTAACTGAGAGGAAAATTGGTCTGAAGAACTTCAAAGACTCTGCTTACTTTTTTTCTGTAGTCAAATGATCATTTCCACTGGAAGCTGGCTTAATTTGCTAACATGCTGAAGAATCACCACAAGTATTTATACTTTGTCTTAAGAACACTAAGAAAAAATGGTGTTGCCAGTCACGTTGGTTGGGTTAATGTTGCTCCCCATGAAGCACCTTTGCCATCCTTAGGGTGGAGTTTCAAAACAGAAATCCTGCAGGGGATCTTGAAGGGTCATCCACGCTTCTCCATCACCCTCTCTGTCGTATTTTGCTTATCCCTTCGCAGAGGACTTGACTTATCCATTCCTTTTGCTGCTGACATCCCCTAAGCTGACCCTCCCTTTTTTGCTGATACGGGGGACACCCAAACATGGCTGTAGAAGGGAAGTGGGCACCACAAGTATCTTTCTTTGAAAACAAAGCTGTGCTGGAGGAACGTGCTTCAGACACCTCAGCTGACTCAAGGTCAGTGTTGTTTCACTTTCAATGAGAGTCCACGGCTAGGTCAGGCCTCCTTCTGGAAAGTTTCCACATATATGGGACCATTTTTCACACTCCCTGGAACAAACCTAATTGCTTGAATGTGCCCAAATCTCTGTAGGCATTTTCTCTGTGATAGAAATTGTCAGTATAGCTCAGTGAGCGGCTATGGGACGTAGTTTACATTCACAGTCTGCTCTTGGTTTAACTTGCTTCAGAACAGTTCCTGTCGAGCCCAATTTAGGGCTTGATACGATCTTTGCTCTCCCTCCAGGCCCAGCACTCCACAGGGGAACCTCTCAGTGGAGGTGCATCTACTGCTCCCACCCACGAAGGGGGCAGCCGAGCGAATTTGGCACTGGGAACCCCACAGTGTGGTGCCACAGCAGAAGAAAAGGGTTGTGACTGGGATGTACAGGCAGACGCTGAGCAGCTACAGCAGTTTCTTCCCACCAATGCTCTGAGACAGAGAAGAATGGATTGAATTGCCTTCAAAGAAGGCATTCAATGGAGCTGTCTCTTGGGTGGGTTCCCCAGAGAATGGGTGGCTTGGGTGGCTGCCTCTCCTCTTTGCAGCACCCTGGACCAACAAGAGTGAGTCCATACACACAGGGGAAAAAAACCCCAACACAACAATAAAATGATATTGCTCATTAAAACTATTATTTTCCTCATTAGAACAAGAAGCATCCCACAGAAACCTCGGGGGAAGAAAAGGACAACTTTCCAGTGCAGCTTACCGAAACATTAGTTGCATCCCCAAAGCGAGAGATCGCATGCAACAGTTTCAGTGCCAGTACATTCTGTTCCTGAACAGCATATACGTTTCTTGAATATGACAACTGAGGATATTTATTGAAAGCAGAGAAAATGTTAACTATTTTTTATTTCTTGCTCATGTATTTCTAAGCTAAGTGACATTAAACTTTAGTTCTCTCATAAATCTAACTTAAAATTCTTAAGATTTTAGATATTGTTTTTAACTGTAACAATTCAGGACTTTTCTAGGTTTGGCAGAACTGTTGGATAATCTGCAGTAAATAAGGTACTAGTCTAATGTGCTTAGTAATTATTGAAAGTGCATGATGTATGTAATTTCTGATTATGCAGATTTAATCAAGTAGTTATCCTTGAAAAGTCTGTGAGGTGTTCACACAATTATTTATGACTTTTTAAATATACTACTGTTTTCTGCTTATTATGTATATGCCGTCAGTTTGTACTAGCTGCTTAAATGTGATTGAAAATACGAATGTATCACCCGAATGCTGTGTGTGGTGCAAAACTTATACTGATTCTTACCTAGCACTTTCCATGGGCTTATTAGAAACAGGTCTCTTATGAACAAAATTAAAAATAGAGGCATAGGTATCTGACAGCTAGAGGGCAGCTAGAGCATCTAGCATTAGAGCAGTCTAATCTCCTTGAACATCATCTGTCCTTCAGGTTCACACAGCTACCTCTGGCCTGGAAAATTCAGGTACCAGAACTGAGTGCAGAATGCCAGCATTGGCTAACCCACAAATCTTTCTCAAACAAATGGACTTAAAGTCCAAGAGGCACTAGCCAAGGAAGGGTTGAAGGAGCTGGTAACACACACCACGGGAGGTTGGTATGTAATTTGTTATTATTGAACTGGATCTTGTTGTTTTCATTTCTAAAACACTTTCATTTGCTTTTATCTTTCAAAAAGATATTAGTTTTCCTTAGCTTGTGACTTCAGCCTCAAAACAATTTGTTATTAATTCTTTTGATAACAATGAGTGTATCTTTCCGCAGATGTAATATTAAGTGGAGCATCGTTTAAAATGTTTGAAACAGGCTTGGGCTTTAACAATGGAGTGAATGTAAATTAGAAACTACTATTTGTCACTATGTATCTCTGCTGATGTCATCCTGCTTTTGTACAATGCAGTGTTTTTCTTTGGAAAGTCATATTTCTGTAGAGCACTAAGGTCCATAATTACAATCTGCAGACAGGAATTACGTGGTGGTTACTTCGTGGCCGCGTGTCTTGCTCTTGTGGAGTTGGCTGGCAGACACCTTCAGCTGAGCATGGAGTTGAGCTGAGTTTGAATAGTTAAACACACAAATTCAATAGAGCAGCTCTAGCATGAAACAGAAAGGCAGCAAAGTGCACCAAGCAGGAATCTGACTTGATCTGGGAACTTCTCTGGTGACCTCTGTGGTTTTCTACTTGGAGAGCACAAAGTCTTGAATTCATTTGTTGACTCTCCCCTAGGTATCCCATGCATGTGTATAAGTATCCTGTAACAGGATAAGCATCAGGGAGTAATCATTATCAAACACCCCTGCATGGTATTAAGATAGACAGGCAAAACCTTGAGCTATGGAAAGTGGTTGGTGTAGTTAAATGTGTCAGACGTGACTCAAAAGTCTCCTTCCTTTCTGAAGAAATTACTTCATTCATGTTAACCACGTTTGTAAGTGGCCTGGACTGAAGAGATAGTGTTTGGGGAATTCCAAACTCTTTTATATGCAGTTGGGAGTTTCAGGAATAGCTGCTCTGCATTCCACATTGATATATAATCCTCATTATGGCTTTGAATAAGAACATGGTAATTCGCCAAAAAAATAAATAAAACAAGTTATTGGTCAGAGGCGTACTATATAGGGAGTACTAATAAAAACAAATATTTTTGGCTGTAGTCTAAGGTTCCTACTGTAAATGAGCTAATTTAGGGCTGTATCCTCCCTTGAGATCATGGGCTGGAACGTGAGATAAGCAGTAGCTGCACAGATACTTTTGGGTGGTAGTGTAGAACTGTGCCTTCTCCACCAGCTCCACATTCAAAGGGAGGGAGAGGGGGAGCATTTGCTGTCTTTTTCTTGTAGGACAGTTGACCCCTCCAAGAAAAATGTATGCAGATCAGCTCTGTATCCCAGAAGAAAATCCATCTTCCATCTTCAGTTTCGATGAACTCTAGGAGAGACAGACATAGACGCAGGAGGCATAGACATGTCTTCAGACAGATGCATCCACTTGCCTCCACAGATGTTAAGGACCTGGAGTATTGCTATTAGTACAGAGCTAACTGCAACCCTGGCCATCTGTGCCTTCACAGCCGGCTGGTGACACATGGCTTATTCTTCAGTTACTGACTTGCTTACGGTAATATTCAAGTTGTGGTTTCACGGTCAGCTTGAACCATGCCAAGCCCATGTCCGCTGCCGATGGGGGCAAGTCTTACCTACCCACCACCCTGAGCCGGTACGTGCACCCTCCTGCCATGCCTTACCCCGGGGGCTCTGGGGGCACCACGGCTTGCTGCGTCAGGGAACCGGTGCTGCTGGAAGGGAGTCCCATCAGAAAGGCGACTTGCTGCCAGTTAGACCAGCACTCTGATCTGACTGACAGAAATAGTGCTAACGTTGTGTGAGGGAGGGAACTCACCAGCATGAGCCGGTCATAAAACCAAACCCTTGGGAGGCTTTTCAGGAGCAGGGCTGGGTGGGGAAGTTTTCTTTATTTCCAGAAAAACAAAAAAGAAAGAGATTTAGCACTCTTTTTTTTTTTTTATTATTAATTTCTTTAGGTGTTTCTTGAAAGTAAATATCTTTCAGTTTTTAGCTGCCAGAATTGAAACCCATCAACCAACCAGCCCCACTCAAAAGAAAACTTTTGTTTTCCCCGGTGATTTTTTTAAACAAATTATGCTGTATTATAAAAACCCCCAACAAACTATCACCGAGATGTGATTGCAAAATTATCAATGAATTATTCTTCTATTTAAATTGCTCCCAAAGAACTTACCATTTATTTAATGTGCTCCTAAGTACAGAAGTGTATGAGATTCACAGGTTAGGAACCTTTTCTACCCCAGATCTATTGATCCCAATTTGCTACAGTAACAATCAATGTCCCTTAGCATCGCTTCAGTCCTGCAGCTAAGCACATCAGATGGTGCACAACACATCCATGGAGTTCAGTCCTGCAAGGGCAGGATGAATACAAGAAGTTTTCATTCAGGATGAAAAGTTGTAGAAACATTGATTGACACAACTTTTCCTATTTTGGTTTTCTTGTCCTTTACTGTTGTTTTATTCATGGTATCCACCTGCAATCATGAAGTCTTACCCTAACAGCGAATAAGCGCTGACTGCAGGTAAACTGCCTTGGCAGTAGCATTTCTTGAGTGTAGCAGGACTTTTCCTCAGGCTTTTATTGCTGAGGCTGTTAAAAAGCAGAGAGGTTACAACAAAAGAAGAAAAAAAAAAAAGAACAACTGAAGTGGTTATATCCAACCACAAGTTAAACAGAAAAGCTCTAAGTCCATGTCATTCAGCTCTGCTCACTGTCAATATTGGCCCTGGGTTGGAAGAGCTGTATTTCACAGTCTGTTCATCGGAGCCCTGGTTTACAAATGCTGAATTATAAACATTCCCGTGACTTCAGTTCTGGGCGTTTCTTCACTAGATAATACTGGGTTTTGCTCTTTGGGCCGTTTCCCCCCAGAAATACACGTCTGCAGCGCAGAGTGGGCCATGGTCTGCCTCAGTCCACGGGAGAGCTCCCCTCGGGTTCTTGGGTGCCGGCAGGACCTGACTCCGGCTGCTCACCTGGCTCTACAGGCCCTTCTTCTCAACCTGGAAGTATTAAAGGAGGCATAAGCTTACAGTGCCGTGCTGTGCAAAAAGCTTACTGTTTGGCTTGTTTGTTTAGCAGTTTCCAAATTGCGTGCTTGTAGCAATCTTCGGGTCCTGAGTTTTGCACATTTTAAGCAAGGCAAAGTGGGTGAATTTCTGGTCTGCTTCAGACAGTGGCAAAAGGCCAGTTTATTTCAGTGGATGAGGATTTCACCTCTTCTCTTCTTAGTCCTGTTAAAGGACTTACTTAATTTCAAGAACTTAAAAACTTAATGTAATGACTTAATTTCAATAAAGCCCTATGATATGAATAAAGCAGCAGCAGCACTAGGGGAATGATTGCACGTCAGTTTTCTGTTAGCGGTCCTTGCAGCTCCTCAGATCTGTAGACTACTTCTAAAGTGCAGCAAGCCTAACTTTGGCTTAAATTTGCTGTACAAGGGATCCCACCATAACTTTTTAGGTGTCCACAAATCACAGAAAGGCTGAAAACCACATGTAGGACATTTATTTACCAAAGAAGTGCAGGTCTGAGCTATGGCAGCAGGAGCTTACAGTGTTTCTAGACACCACTGAGAGCAGGTTTATAGTCCTTCTGCCTTTTGAATAGCCCAACATTTCTCTCTTTTACACGCTGTCTCACCAGGGCTGGTAGGACCCAGATGCACAAAAAGAGATTTCCTGAAAAAACAATCCAGAAATGAATGTCTCCAAAGTTCTCCAACAGCTGAAAAACATCAGTTCTTATAAAATGTGTGACAAGTAAGTTGCATGACAGTGTTAGGGGGTCTGAAAGTCCTGCTGGTGCTCCCTTGGGATAGTCTGCATAACTGCTCAGGGATTCACCTCCTGTGAGTAATGGGAAACATCCTAAAGTTATGCTGGTAGAAATTCGGTGCAATGCCACTCTGGGGTATTCATTGTACCGAAGCGTGTCTCTGTGTCCGTGTGTCTGTCTGTGTGAGTGCAAATCTCCAGCGCTGTGGGCCGTTCATAGCTTTTCACGCTGTCCGACGTTCACGTACTTGCAATGTGCAGGCTCTTACTGTCCCAGCAGCGGTGATACAGGGCTCCTCGGAGAGAGCCGCAGGCAGAGCGTTGGCACTTCTCGCTCCCGTGCAGCCCGTGCTTGGGTAACCGTTTAATATCATCCTTGCTTTCGCTGCACCAGGAGTCTGGCCCAGCAATTCTGTCACCTTGTTTGCTGTTGATTAAGCAGCCTTTCATTACCCGGTATTGGATACGCACTGTGGCTGTGTTTTCAATATTACTCCCTCTGCAGATAAGTACTTTGGGCCACATTCATCCCCAGCAGAAGGGCAGCACGGACCATGTTTTTCTTTATTTGCTGCGGCCAAGCTCTGCTCCGCGTGGGCGTCACTTTGCCGGGAGTTTGGCCTGGAATCTTTTTCCGTCCGTTTTGCTGACCACCCGGTCACGCTGCCTTATGGGGTGTCGGACACGTCGGGAGGAACCTGCCGGTTTCTTTAGGTGAGCGTAGCACGCCACATTATGGGAAATGCACCTATGTTCCTGTCTGCAAGTTAACGTGAGTGTGAAAATGTACAAGAGAGGGGTGCGTACTGCCCTCCATATAGAGGGGACGTTCAGCCTCTCAGTAATTTGGCAGTATATGTGTACGTTAAAAAGTCTAATCCTTTTGATATGGCTATAAAAAGGAAAAACAATGTAATCACATCTGGTGAACTCTAGAGCTGTACATAATTCTGCGACCCTTTGATGTATTTACATAACTCCAAGAACGTGGGTTGCATGCATGCGTGCACAGAAAGACAACAGACTCCATAGCTTATCTGTCTCCTGTGTGGGGTAGCGCAGGCATACACAGGTCTGGCTGGTTTCGTGCAATAACATGGTTTTATCCTGATGTTTTAATCTGTCCTGAACATCAGAGGGGAATTTGTGTCTCCCATCTCGTGAGCAATATTGCTGTTTTTCACTATTGCAGTTGTTCTTCTATGTTGCTTTGGATGCATCAAGGGGATGGAAGCCAGTACCAAAAGCCAGATCCTCTTGTGAATATTTAATGCTGCCCACAGCCTGATGCCAGCTGTCCTTTTTTCTTGGGGATGTGGGCAGGGCATGTGAGCCTGGTCTGCTGTCCCAGCGGTCCCCTGCCTGTCGTCTGCCGCCTTCTCTCCCAGGGCCCTTGCGGGGTGCTCAGTACATGCTCTGTCCCCCACATGTAACTAAAATACCGCTTCTTCTCATTCGGCGGGCGTGCATTGGTCGTGAGGTGGGAGCGCACCTCTGCTCCAACTCGCCTGGGGAGCCGTCGCTTCCCCGTCCGCGCCGCACCGCGGCCCCCGAGCAGCTCTGTAGTGCCGGCTGGGCGACCAGACCCGTGTGTTCTCTGTGTTCCGTGTGGCGGGAAGGCTTTCCGTGACGCGACAGGCCCTTTTTCCATTTCGGTTATAACGATGGCCCGGCGAAGCTGCGGGGCCCATCCCTCGGGTGCTGCCAGGACTGGTGCCGCGGGGCCCTCTGCAGCGGGGTCAGTGAAACCTTGTCTTGACTCAGGGTGCTGGGAGCCGTAAGAAAACCTGCCCCGTGGCTGCAAATATGTCCTTCCAGGGTTAAACCCTGAGTCAGGAAGGCACTTAAGCAAGCGCTTCACTTTCAGTTTGTGTTGCGATTTCCTTGTTCCTGTTTCCTGAAAAGAGATGTCTCCCCAGCCCAGGCTTCGGTGTCAGGTTGGCTCTTACATGCGAGTCACGCTAGCCAGCGGGTGCAGGGCAAAATCGACAGCCACGTGCAGGCCCTGTGACAGGCTGTCAAGCACAAACATGACCAGCATGAAATTTGGGGTGGGGGTGGAGGACGTTCTGGCAATAAATACCATCTGGTTCAGCAAGTTAGTACCAGATGTCTGGAAGCTTCCAATTCCAGCCAGTAAAGGTGGAGCTGAAATAACTACAATTATATTTCTGTTTGGAAAAAGCAAGGAAAACCGTCACAGCTTTTCTTCCAGCAGTAAAAAGACAAAAGGTGTGCCTTTTGCAAACTAGGACGTGTCCCACTTCAGAGTAGCTACAAATGAATATCCAGGTGAGAAAGAAGCATGCGCTGCCAAAGGCTGAGTTTAAAGCAGAATTCCCCCTTTTAGGATCACCGCTACACAGCAGCACGGGGGAAAAGTCAAATGGCCAGACAGTTGCATGTGCATCTTTCCAAGTCATATTGGCTAACATTTGCTTGTCTTTGATTCCCACACCGTGTGGTGCAGAGTTGGCAACTGGTTTGCAAATGTTCTCCGTCATCTTCTCTTCTATAAGGAATCGATCTTCTTGGGGAAAAGATGTGATATAAATGGGCCTGGCATAGTTCAAACAAGTTCTCTTAAACCCCAATAGCTTCAAGCAAGTCTGAGCTCTGAAAGAAAAGTCTGTTTCCCACCCCAGAGCGACACGGGGCATTTCTGGAATGGAGTCCACACCTCTGAGCTCAACACGTGCTTCCTAAGCGCAAAATCCTGCTTTTGTTGGGCGAACCACCCAGGCGGTGGGAGCTCAGGAGAGGCAGAAATCCCTGCACCACTGTCAGGCGTTTCCAGCTCAGTGGCTCTCTGAGCTGAAGCAGGCTGGGTGAGCTGGAGGACCTGCATGCTCTCTCTCCACCACAGTGGGAGATGGCACGCAGCTGGTCCTGGCCGGGGGACAGCCTCCAGGGCAGGGGACAAGCAGCGTTTCTGTGGGACAAAGAGGGGCGGAGGTATCCAGCTCTGTGAGGAGCGTCCGGAGACCCATCTCTTTGTCTAGGTGTTGTTGGAAGTTGCTTCCCAAATTGTATCTAAACCCACCTCTCTTCTGAAACCTGGGTTAACCAAGTAAAATACATGGGTAGGGAGGAGAGACGCAGTGCATCCTTGCACGCTGAGCAGACATTAGAGAGACAGAAATAAATGCTGATGTGGCACAAGTCCCCTCTTCGCTGGGTAGGCGTCTTTGCTGGGGGTGAGGTACCGCTATGGCAACACTGCCATGAAAGTATGCGAAATGTGAAAACATGATCTAACCCTGGGTTCAAAATATTTTTCTGTTCAGCATAAATGAAATTTGGCGGTTTCCAGATTCTGTGTATGATGTTTCGAAAGCTTAAAATACGTATCCCATAAATCCAATGAATAATGTGGCGGGTGTGGATTTACTCGGGAAGGGAGGAAGGGAAGGGAACTGAAAGGCATGTCAGTGCTGTTAGTGTTCCTATATGACTTAACTCTGAACAACATTGCTGTTGAAAGTTCCGTTTTACCAAAAGAAGCATCTATTGCTTTTGAAGATATTGAAGTTCTGTGGAAAGAAAAATGTTCACTTAAAACCATGACATCGGTATCCCATTTGATCATCCATAGACAGCTGAGGAAAGTGCAGAAAAGGTCAATCTAAATGGGAATTTGGGTTGTATTGGGGTTTCTCTTAATAGGCCATCGAATTACGTGCTTAGTTTTCATGGATTTGAAGGGGGACAAAGCTGGCTCCTTTAAGTGGTAAGGGGGAAATGGACCAAGATGTAAATGGTGATATCGTGATTTGCACTTTGCAGTACCATAGTGTACAAATGGTTCCCTTACATCATGAGGACTGCTTCTGCGGCCAGCTGCAACTCAGTGTTAAGTCAGTCTATCAACATTTCTCCTGAGTAAATAGGTAAAAGCTATCTGCAGTTTGATCTGCAAGTTAGTGCAGATGTGAGAACAGATAATGCTGAGGAAAAAGATTATTTTTCTGATAGTGCCTTACTGCTTTAAAAGATGAAAGAAGTTCAAGGTCATAGGCAAAAGGAAACCTCTTGCGTGAGAAATGGGAATTTCCAGGCTTTTAGGGAGAATGGAGAAAAAGCCAGATTACTTTAAATGACATTCACGTTCCTACATTTTTCCACATGTTTTCTGGTTTCCTGACTTATCGATCCCAATTTATTAGCAGTTATTTGATGTTCTAGTTACTGAGCAGTACTCTACATTATTTACATTACATATTGTTATTATTTTAAATTGTTTTAATGGTCCCCCACCCCCTGCACATGCAGACAAATGCACCCTGCCTGCCCCAACCCCTCTGTACTTTATTACCGGACATGGATAAGGGATCCCAGAAGATCCATGCTCTGAAGTTCTGTTAATTGAGCGGCTGGACCAGATTTGCAGCTATTGTAAATGGGCACAACTTCAGTGAAATGATACTTACTTATATCAGCTCCAGATCTGTCCCAATCTTGCTGTATGTTTCTAAATCAGGAAGAAGGGATTGTGGAAATCCCTGATATCATGAGTCAATAATGAGGCTGTGCAGGGCAGAGCGCATCCCAGAGTTCTTAATGAGGGAAACTGGTCCATTACAGAAGAAAAAGACCAATTTTCCGTAAGAGTTTCAGGGCCAACTGTTTTCTCCTGTATGAAATATATCCTAACAGACTGTATGGAAACAGAAATGTCTTAGCGCTTCAGCTGTACTGGTTCTTGAGGAGGTCTGGGGAAGGAAAGATGCTTATCAGTCTATAAAAAGATAAGGTATTTCTATTGAAAATAAAATTTTAAAATAAAATCATATGACTTTTATTTCTTTGGTTATGCAGCTGCCTTGGGATCTGAGCTCCTGGTAAACACGTTGGCCTGTTAAAGGACATGATTCAGACTGTCCCAGATCCAGCAGCTCACATCAAGGTTAGTTTCCTGTTTATTGTGAGTCCTCAGATGTTTTGAGAGTGATAAAATTAAAGAATTTGTATACATACTGCAGGTTTTCTTGCATGTTTATAAATTATGCTACTGTGCAGCACTGATTCTTTTATTCCTCCACATTTACACTATTGTCTGAGTCAGTCCTGCAGTCTTTGTTGCTGACATCTGTACTGATGTGCTCTGAAGTATGTGGATATTTTGAGGGTAACTTTTTCTAAGATTAAAACCCCTTGATCATGCTTTAATATTTGGTATGCTTGATGAAATACATCTACTTGAAAACTACTGAATTAATACGCCCCCAGTTCTGCTCCGTTAAAGCCAGTGGTAAACATTAAGTCCAACTGGAGAAGGAAAATGAGCACAGTGCAAAAATTCAAAGCCAAACAAACATGCCTTTGAAAAGATTCAGTGCATAGTTTTATCTAAGTCATAGGACTGTAGACATTGAGCTGTGCCATTGCCTTAAAAACGGCATTGTTTTGCTACATTTCAAAAGTTGTTGTACTGTTTTTGCTTTATTGTTACTATTATTATTACTATCATTACCATGTTTTTCTTATCCTTTTTTACTGAAAACTAGGAACCTGTTAGACTTAGCAGGCGTAGCTGATGATGTGTTGCTAAGGCCAAGCCATTTTTGGGGTATTGCACATAACCAACAGTGGCTGAGACTTACAAACTGAGCGCTTTGGGGGATACTCTATTTCTGCCTCACTATTTCATCATCTAGAGGTTTTGTTTGGAAACGGTTTCCTGACGGCTTTTAGAGAAGAACAGTAATTCTTTGTTCTCAAAATAAAAGGACATTTATATAGCAGTGTTTTAGGTGGGAAAAGCCAGATGATCCTTATATACAAACAATATGATGAAACTGCATGCTTATCATTCACATGGATTTTGCTGTTTGAACATACTGCTGGCATAATAAGATTGCTGTAATCAAAAGAAATAATCAGCCATGCTAAGTGGGCTGTAGTGAAAAGTTTTCTTTTATTATTTCTGACTGCCTTTCTGTCTTTCCTTAACGTTACATTTTCTACAATTTCTTTCATGGAGTTTCTTCTCAGCTGACTGCTATCTAGCAGTCAGCAGCTCTCTACAGAAAAGCTTCATTTTTCTGTTTACTTTTAACTGAATAAAAATGAAATATTATTTTAAACAACTCACTTTTCCCATTAAAAGACAGTGAATGAAAGAAGCTCTCTATATAGCTCCCTACAGTGTTTTTGGATTGTGTTTAGATACTAGAATGACTGGCAGTAGTGTGGGAGCTCGTCTCTTCACTGTCTCCAAGTTTTTAAAAAACAGTGCTTTCACAGTCTTCTGGTCCTCAGTTGTTTTTATAAAAAGAGCAGAAAAGCACCCCCAGAATAAGCGGTCTCGCCTCAACATGGCTTGTCACCTGGATTTCAACCAGTAAGACTTCCAAAATTTTAAGGAGATTTAGAAATAACATTAAGAATAACTCAGTTTCATGCTTTCTGCCAAAAGTGGTATCTGAAGCAGGTTTTTTTAACCATGGGAGTCAAAAGTCTGCGAGGGCAAGGCTGGGCATGCATGCATCTTTTTACAGCAGGTAAAAGAGAGGTGCATAAAGGTCTCTGGAGGGATGTGTTCAAGGGAACCTGTAGGAGTCTGTTTTCAGCAGAACAACACGCAGAGGTTGCTGTTACATTGAAGAAGGGTGCCAGGAAGGCAATTACTTTAATACTGTGTTTGGGATAGAAAAGCTAGCCAACTAGACATCAAATCCTTCACATTTCTGTTTATGTCATTAGGGCCTGCTTTGGTCTAAACACATTCTTCAGAAAGCTGCCAGGGATGCTCTGTTCATTTGGACTTTAAAAGTGGATGTAACTACGTTCTTAAAAATAAGCCACAAGAAAGAATAGCGCATGGGACGTGGGAAAGACTATTGGGTGTGACGATCTTTCCTATCTCTCACTGCTGGGGTGAGGTAGAAGGGACAAATTGGGTTCATTACAGTCATCCTTGATATGGTTTTGTTTAGTTAACTGTATTCTGTCAGGAAGGTCACATGGTATTGTTTCTTTTATTGTCTTGAATAAGCAGCCAGCCTCATTCATGCACATTTAGAGCTGTAACTTTGAAGATTGCTTTCTAGGAAGTGTCTGAATTATTAAGATTTGACAGATTTTAAGGTTTAAGTTTTCTGCCTCAGCATGTGGAGGAAATTAAGGTGAAAGACAAATTAATACGGCAGTATGAATATTCAGAGACATCTTTTTTTGCACAAAGGGTGATTTCATTTGCATTATGTGAGTTTTTATGCATGCTATTTTAAAATGTGCATTACCCGCTACCAGGAGAAAATGTAACCAATCTCACAGCTCTTCTGCTCCATTCCTGAAGGAGAAATGGTAAGAGCCAGATTCCAGTGCCCAGGCAGATCCTGTCCAGTTTTGGGAATGTTTTGAATGTCTTAATGTGTGTGTCCTCGTTTTGTTTGGGCAATTTCATTCCATAGCTACTAAAGATTAAGCTTTACATTTTTCAGCATGAATGAAGCATCCATAATTGATATGGTGAATTGATATGGTGAACTTGTGTTCCTGTTGCTCCCTAATGTCTAGTTTCATGTGAGTCACAGCCTTGTGTTTTGCCCACGCATAAAGGAAAGAAACATCTGATGTGGACAAGGAAAAGGATGTGTATGTTCGAACCTTTAGTTCCAGTTCAGTAAAATATGGGAAATTTTGACCTTGATCTTTGAGCACTTCCACACACATTTAGTGCCTGTGAGAGGGCTGAAATAAGTAAGACTACTCACATTGATAGAAGAGTGTGTGCCCAGTGGTTTGTGGGATCAGCACCCTAGTTTAATACGATTTGCTGTTGGTAAAGTCTTAAAATAGTACCATTAGTTTGGATTAGTGGCAAACTGTTAAGAAAATAAGTCTGTGATTTAAAGCAAGACAAATGATTTCATGCTATCCAGTATCCCTAATTAGAATGAAGAAATTATTTTTGGACAGTCATTTGGGCAGTTTTTGATAGCTGAAAGGACTCTTCCAGAACGGGTTTTCTCTAATGAGTCTGCACACTGGTGAGGAGTTTGTAGACAGGACTCTTTGCAACCAACTCTGTCCTCACCTCTCATCCTACCCATGTCACTGAAAGGGGCTGTAATTTTAACTGAGTGCTATAAAATTTTCAATCTTAATCATAATATTAAGGAAGATTATTGTCTATAGTCTGAGGGGATCAAGATCCTTTTGTCACCAACAGAAGTTTTCAAACACAACAAAAGTGGATCTCTTATTCTATGTACACTAAGGGTCACTTCTAGAAAACGTGCCATTTTTGCTATCTTTCTAAACTAGGTGTTCCATGAATATGCTGAATACAGTTTGCACCAGGAAGCTGAGCCTTTGTCAGTAGTTTGTCATTTGGGATGTACATAAGGATCTAGTTGCTTAGACTGGTATTAAATAAAACAACTTCAGAAGAGTTATATCTCATCAAACCCAAAAGAAAGGTTAGAGGTGTTCTCAAGAAGTCGGTGGCTACGTTGTTGCTTTGTATGGGCAAGACTGTCATTTGCACATATGTTTTAATGGGATTTTTTTCTTCTTCTGTTACTCATTAAACTCTAGTTCTCGTAACAGTAGTCACAAAAACACTGTGCAAATGCTACCTGAGATTTGCATGTTTTGTTTTTAGTGAAGTATGCTTTGTGAATACTGAGCATTCAATAAAACTTCTGGTTTTTTAAGCCTTAAATTCTGCTTTCAGCAGCCTCATTTGCAAAGACCAAATGCTTGTTCAACTTTAGTTAGCTTATGCCATTGCTGCAAGGGGGTTTTGTGGAACCGATTCTCAGGAAAAAATTCTCAGCTGTTCCTTCGGCCCTCACTGGGAGAGGAAGAGTCCAGGGTACGGCTTGTAGGTAAAGGAATCACTGCATTCATCAGGAATGGGGTCTAACCTGGTGTAAATGTGTGTAGTTTTCATTGAATCAAGGCTGATTTATGCTGGTGGAAGATTTGGTCTATGTATATTTAGGTGGTGCGATTTTTCTGTTCCTTGGTGATGATTTTGAGATCTGGGATAACTGAAGAGACAAGTGAATGGCAGCAGCTGAACAGAGGTGCTTGGGGATTGCATAGCCACCTTTTCCCTTGTAGAAGTTGAAAAACAGGGATGCTTTACATCCCAGATAGCGTAATCAAAGAGGACGTTTTTAATAAAAATTCTCAAAGGGCATAAAACACTTTGAGCCAAATTCAGATGGTCTGTGTCCGTACAACCTCATTTATTCTGTGGATGTAACTAGAAGTTGTTGCCTCTGAATCTATCAAATCGAGGTTACCAAATCTGAAAGCTGTACCTAATATTACAATGAAGGAAAAGCTGTTTTCTCAGAAGGAATAGAAGAATTACTCCATAGTTGTTTCTGAAAATTACTCCTGAATTTAGCATTTATGTGCCTAGGCTATGAATTAGGTGGCACATGCACATTTCCATGCACAGCATCCCATATTGTCATTGGAACTATTACAAAACCTGATCCCAGAGCTCCTTTGTTGGCCAAAGAATATGCTGGATTTCAAATTGTGGCAGTGTAGAGATGCTGCTGGATGTACCTAATCTGTTGTGTTATGGTTAAATCTGATCTTTTTAACTGGTATTATTCATTAAGGAGCATATTCTGGGTCTGATATAATCTGTTATTTTTCCTGGAATTGTAGAGTTTCTAAATAGGATCCAAGACTTCATTATGGTGAGAGTTTTGTATGCACAATACAGTCTCAGCCTGAATGGGCAAGGGGAACAAGAAGGGAAGGAGGGTAGAATTACTATTATCCTCCAGGATAAGGAGCATAAAGTCAGGCTTTTCCTCCCATCTCTATTTAGAGTCTTGACTAAGCCAGGAGCCTAGTCTTTGTGGATTCCTTGCATTGCTAAAGCACTTCTTTCATTTCTTATAAAATGATATTTGGGCAGCTCAGCTAAGAGTGAGAGCATGGAAATCTGAGCCAAAGATACAAAGAGCTTTGCCCAAAGTCAGATGTGAAGTAAGCTAATGGCAGACACATTGCAGCATAGTTGAGTAGGCAATCCGTATGGAGTATGTAATACTACTGTATCACAGTATGTCACCACTGGAGTCAATTTGATAACATACTCCCTTCCCCTCCAGAAAATACGGAATATCTGCTCCTGGCAGTCATTGGCTAACAAGCCAAACCTCCCACAGGTATGAGTTGGTGATGACCCTATGGATGTATTGCCGGCAATGGCCTCTAGCTGTGAGACGGTGCCTTTGGCCCCAGCGCACAGAAGTGAACAAGCTACTGTGGGTTATCCGGGCTGCAAACTTGCCGCCCGACAGCTGCTCCGGGCTAACTGCTGCGTGCAGGCTCTCATCTCGTGGGTTACAAATGTCCCTCGGTGACAGATGTGAAAAAGCATCAGTATCAGCAGTCCCCGAAGCTGCCGCTGCTGAGTAGCTGTAAGTCCCATCCCCTTTGCTTACCCCTCACTGTGTACTTCATTCATTATTCTGGCAAAATGTTAAAAGCTCTTCCCCTGCTTTTGTACTGACAGGGTAACACCGCTGTTTCAATTTCACTACGCTTCTTACTAATTATGCTAGCTGGGTCACAGTTGCTAAAACTTGTTTGAATGATTGCCATGGTTTACTCTGGGTTCCCATAAAATAAAGGAACTGAGCTTATAATGAATGTGGGTGACATTCCTCTGCACCAGCGCTCGTTCACGGAGCCTCCAAAGTGCCAGGCTTAAAATCTGGTGTGTTATTTCCATCCTCCGTCAGCATATATCAGTTACCTGTAATAATGCCAGAATCACTACTGTATTTGAAAGTTAGAATCTCCTTGTCTGCAGAAATTGTGATGTACTTCTCAGAAATTTTGAATTCTGGATGGTAACCAAATGATGGCCGTAGAGTTTACATGAGTAAATTCTTCTTTTTTTCTTTTCCTTTTTTTCCCTTTTCTCTTGAACTCTACCTCCTTCTCTCTGCCTGAGCAAATACCTCCTTGCTAAAGGAAAAGAGAGATAATGGCTTCTGTGTACTATAATTGATGAACTTTCAGCAATTCGGAGCAAGTCCAAGATTGCTGCCAACAGCCAGATGGAAAACAGTGTTAATGACATGTTCAAAGAAAAGTATGTTATTTTGATAGGGGATGGTCTAGAGACTTTAATCTCTATTGTTCTGGGGACTAATGGCATGGATAGTTCCTTAAGAGGGCATTTTTAAACAAAAATTATCTTTTTCATAAGCAGGAAAGAGCAAACTAAAGAATACCAAATGCATTTTCAATGCTCTGGCTGATATATATGCTTTACACTAACCCTTTGTTATGTGGAGTCAGATGTATTCAAATCTCATTTCTGCAGTCTGCCAGACGGTTAAAAGTCTGAACATTTCTGCCGCTGGTGGGTAGAAATCATAAAACGGATGGTCCTGGAAACTAGAGCCAAAGTGGCAAGCTGAGGGTGGGGAGAAGTTGTTAGAAGTCAGCAAGGACAAACAAGACAGACTGGGACAAGGACAAAAAGGGGACAAAAAGGCTTTGGGAAACTGGCAGAAAAGATTCCTCCCCTTCCTCTTCCTACCCCCTAGAGCCTGGGGTGAGACAGAGCACTCTCAAATTGCAGGTTTGTTTTGCTGCTGTAAATCTCTCCCAAGCCCACTGCCAAAGTAGGTGTCTCCTCCTTCTTAGGTCCTGGCCATCCTGGCTGACGGGGCCAGCAATTCCACTGGCCCAAGTGTCGGTGCTGTGTTTCCTGCCTCCAAGGCTGTGCCATGAGAGCACTGAGGGATGGGGTGCAAGGAAGCCTGCCTCGGGGGGCTCCAGCTGCCTGGTGCGTGGGCAGCCTTGGGACTCCGAGAGGCTGTAATGACAGTCTCCTCCTTCCTTGACAAGTGGTTGCAGAAACTACCTGCCCAGGACTATCCTGACACAAATAAACAGTGCAAATGCTAAAGACGTACAGAGATTATCTCTCAGTGAGTCAAAGATTACTGTTTAAAGTACATTGGATTTACATTTTACCTTGATCTGGCCATGAGCTGTGGTTCATCTTTAACCTTTCTTGGGAGATTATCCCCCATGATTCATTATCATGAAGCATTTCCTCACGTGCAGCCACCCTGCTCCCCTCTTTGACTGGCCTTTGTAGCTCTGCTCTCTACGGATCCCAACTCCTTTAATTTCACACTGCTTTTGCTCCTCCTCACCTTCTTAAAGAGGGAGATTTATAGGGAGATCTCAGGGGAGGTTGCCAAGCATCCCACAGCCTGTCCGCATTAGTTCTGGTCACAGTCTGTTTCAGGTGATGGGGGCCAGGCAGCCTTTCCCCCCCACCACTGCAGCTGCATCCATCCCTGCTGTCGGCTATATTTGTTGCTTGGTCACGAATCACCACGTTGATATCCTTCTGGTAACACCTCCTCGAGCTGGAAGGCGTAGTCCAAGGGCTGTTGTTCTTGCAGCCCACAGACAGGGCAAGATGCTTCCCTTAGGCTTGGGGATGTGTTTCCTCTGCACATGATACTAAAAAATTAATCTCCTCTCCCTCCTCTCTCTACCTCCCCCCTTCATTTGGATCTCATATTGCACACTTGTACTGACAACCATCCTCCTTACATCTGAAATCTTACTTCATTATTTCCTACCCATGTTCTAATCTCCTCAAGACTCTTTTGGACTATTTCAGTAGTCCTGTTGGTGTCCCAAAGTTGACTTCAGGGTGTAGTATCTTTTGCTGGTGTGCTGTTTAATCCCCTTCTTTAGATTATTAATACAGACATTACCTCATAAACAGTTATGGACTTTTGATTAGATACCTTCCACCAACTTGCTATTTTATCATTTGCCATAAGTCTTTGCCCGTTACTCTGTAGGACATTGTGAGACTCTCAGTATTCTTTCCCAAGCCAATTCAAATTCTTGCTGTGAAAAATATTTCTTCTTTGTCTCAAGCCAGTAGCTGGTATTTGGGTATTTCCAGGCATATTTCATTAGAAAGAGAAACCGGTTCTATACCATAGGTGTATTCTTGGTGCAATTTTGGGTTCTGTATTGCAAATGTGCATCCTGTCCTTTTTGCCCTAGAAGAATGGAAAGGATGACAGGACCGCTTCTGTCCCTCTGAATTCCCATGTCTGTCTTGCCAGTGAGCCCTGTTCCCTTCACTACCAGGCCCTGCTCAGAAATACAGCTTTTTGCTGCCTAATAGCCTGCAAAACCCAAATGTTACCCTCCAGATTTACAACACGGTTAAGCTCAACGAATGTGGGTGAGTTTTCTGTATTCCATTCTCTACATCCCTAGGCTAGTACTTCTGTGCTTCCAGTGTTTTTTTTTTTTTGGTGACATGAAAGGGATCAATTTCTTCTGCCCCTGAGGCCTGAAAAGAGTGTTTAGCATGTGCATTATGTATTTCATATTGTCTGTGATTACCTTGGATCAAAGATAAACTTGCTGGCAGTCATTATCACCTCCTTGCAGAGCAGCAAAAGTTTGGTAGGACACTGTAACCTGCTATTTCAAATTCAGCAAAGTAGCGCTCAAAAAGAGGTAGATAATCTGCGGTGCGCTGCGAGTCTTCCAGGATGAGCTGACATAATTATTTGTCCATACTGCCTTGGTCATATATAGAGATTTTCCAGGAACCCGGAAACCTGGCAGATGTCGGAGCAGTGAATAACGTGGGAGGAATCCTGCAAACGTGAGAAATCCTGCGTCGAGCACGTCCAGCCCTCGGGCTGCGCACCGCCTGCGCTCCTCAGATAGGTGTCGGAAGGAGCGTGCTGCGGTACGTTGGCTCAAATCAGCAGTAATCTCACCGCATCGGAAATCGGAACATGCACCAAACGCTGTTGCCACTGCCCGTAAGGGAACAGCTGGGAATAGGAGAGGGAGCTTTGTTCCCCAACCTGTAACCTGTTTTACCTCTGTGTTTTGTGTTTCCTGCTCTGTCACAGGGCCTGGCACTGTGAACAGTAACACTCGCTTCGTGCCCTCCGGGGAGGAAAGGTAGAGTAAAATGGGATAACTTTAAAATGACAAATGATCAAGGAGACCCTGAGGACATGCTGGATGAGACACTCACCTAACTTTAGCTGCTTTTGGTTGGTATTTAGTTTAAGCAGTTTCTGAGTCCCCTCTTTACAGGATGGGGAGAGACCTAAATTAGGAAGAGGTGAATTGTCCTTGGGAGGCGCCTGTGTCTTTCCACTGTTTACATGGAGGCTCAGGGGGACTTGTAGGTGGATCTTCATCAGATGGACCGAATCCCATCTTACATGGCATCTCCTCAATATGTAACACAGAACTAGGGATATACCCAAGCCTTTTCCAAACAAGCTAGCTCCAAATCCAAAAGCAATATAATCACATCAAGATGACGTTTTACACAAGTGTAGTAACCCTTTGGAAAGCAGGGAGTAGGGGGCTGTGCAGGAGCAGCCGTGTCCCAAACCTGTGTCTGGATGTCAGGGCCCAGGGCAGAGGTTTGCACAGCAGAACAGCAGGTGATGTCTGAAGACACTTGGGGCACAGTCCTTGCTGCCTTGTCGGCAAGAGACAGGCTAAGCCACCTTCCTCGCAGCGCCCAACTTCCTTGCAAAGGAACTTGTGTAGGTCAGCAGGCAGGGACCTGCAGGGCCCTCCTGTAGGACCTCTGCACGGAGAAGATCTGGGGACAAGGGCTGCAGAGCACAGCGTGCTGCGTGGCGTGGACCCAGCTGGCACACGTATCCAGGTCTGGGACAGTGGAGCTTCCCTGCCCAACAGTTACACTAAGAAGCCCTCAAAATGAACTCAGAATGAACAAAAAAATGTTTAAAACTTGAAGTGGAGGCCAACTGATAATTCAGATTCATTCAGTTAGAGAAACGAAAGGAAGCCACCTACTCCTTAGTTACAGCTTCAGAAAAATCTGTCCAATTCTCTCCGAGTTGTCCCATAACTGCAGCCAGTCAGCTAATGGCATGTAAGCCATTGCAGAGACATTATTAACTTGGACAGAGGAAAATATACTTTCAGTTATTACATGCTAATAAAGCACAAACTAAACAAATTTAGGCAACAGAAGCAATTATATCATTAAACATTTAACTGCAGGATTGATTTTTAAATTGCTAATAATTCAAACCAAAGCATGCACACAAAGAGGAAGGGGGAGGAAGGTAATTTTAACAATTGAATCTAATCAGTGCCTCAGTTCAAATGCATGGCTATAAATGACAAAATGCATAAGATCTGATGCAAGAGCAGAAGTGGAAGCAGAATGGATGAGCATTCTTCACTTCCTCACTTGACCAGATTCCTCTAATTGGGAGGAAGTTAAACACATGGAGTGGGGGAACTTTGTGAGCTGGGTTATCTCCAGAGCTCTTTAGATACCAGTCTATGTTCCTGAGCAGCCTTTCAAAATC
>NW_010513295.1:48714-102363 GCF_000687285.1 Phaethon lepturus
GACTGAGGCACAAATTCAGGCCCAGCCTCATGCTTGCGTGAGCCCTTCCACATTCTGCTGCCGTCGCCTGCCAGGGAGGATAAGCTGCATCCTTGCTGAATCAAGAGAGGGCTGCTGTGAGGGATGTCTCCCCATGAAAGGAATGGAGAAATTCCCCTCCCCATCTGAAAAAAAACTGTTTTCTGATGCTCTACGGATTGCGCTGGAAGGAAGGGAGAGACTGTCATGGGCTGCAGTGGAAGGTGAGTTTGGTGGAGATCAGTGCTGTTGGGGTGCAGCAGGCTGGGGTGTTCTCTCGGCTGGAGGGTTGTATTTGTTTTCATAGCTTATGGCAGGGCTGCTCCCTTTGAAAAAGTATAAATCATAATCAAATAAAACTGATGTGCTGCCATATTTACCCATCTCACTGGTTGTCCTACATCATGTTTTAGCATATAAGTTACATGACAGAGTTATCCAGGGGTTGCCAGCTGACACAGAAACAAACCCTCATGTTAAATTGCCTGCAGATGTCCTCTTCCAACTCCTGTAAGGAACTTCTACCAGTTCCCTCTCCTTTTTTTTTTTTTTTTTTTTTTGGTGTGTGTGTTAAATAAAAGCAGCAGAAGAGGGGGAAAACAATCTCAGTTGAATCTCTGTGCTAGTGCCTCTGTTTGCAGGACAGGAAACCTTAAGAAGACAATGCAATTTATAGGCAAGCACAACAAAAAACCCTGTAAGGATTTCCATGGACTTTAGTGGACCAAATGAGTCGTGGTTATTTTTAAGACTGAAGCTGACTGAATAATGCCAAGTCTAATGCTGCCAAGGTGGGCTTTTCAGAAGATTCAGACGTGAGGAGGTGAGAAGATCTTTGCGTTCTGTTGTCTGTAACTTATTTGATGCTGGAATTTATGGCTTAGAGTTTTGAGTAGACGTCGCTTTTGTTTTGATATTGATCTAAAGATATCAGCATTTTATCAGATGGACTTTTAACTTGTTCTGTTTGGCAGAAATCTCCCAAGTAAGACTGTGACATTCTTGAAAACATTCATTGTTTTCATTTACATAATTAGGAATTTTTTTTTGTTTTTGTTTTCATTGTATGAATTTGCTGAAGTTTGTGAACTTTTTGCCTGGCTGTCCCCCTTGATTGGGGAAATCACAGAATGTTGTTTCTTTTTCCTGGCTGGAGGAGTATGGGCTATTTATGCGTAGTTTTAAAATACGCTTTCTGTGAGTGCTTACATGTTCCTCTTTGCAATGTGGTATTTCTGGATGATCCGTCTAGCCAAAAGCAATTGCAAAAGGTTAGTGGAGAGCAGAGCTCCCATCTAGACACCTACGTGAAATACCGGCCCTTCAAAAGCTGTGAGTGCCAAACAACTCCCACTTGGAACAATGGCAGCTGGTGAGTGCCGACAGCTTCCGAAAATCTGGCCTCACATGGCTTCAGAAGAGATTGATTAGCAAATCCAGCAAGCTGCTTGTTTCTGTACTTGCTTAGCTCTGCATGGAGAGTATTGGCCGCACTTGAAGCGTGCTCAGCAGTCACAGGTGATGGAGGAAGGCTCCTGCTGGGAATGTGGAGCTCCAGGTGGGTCGGGAGGTAGGCAGGGAGGTAGGTAGCGAGGTGGGCAGGCAGCTTGTTGCCAGGCTTGCTTCAGGGAGCTTTGGTCAGGAGTGCTGAGCTTTGCTAGGCAGGTAGAAGGAAAGCCCTGCAGAGCTACCTCTGTAACTCCCCCACGTGGAACTTTTTTCAGTAAGAAAACAAAAGTAGTTTTCCCAGTTGTCTTAAACTGCTTCGGAAGTGACATAAACAAAACCAGAAAAGGCCACTCTGACATTGCTGAAATAAGGATGTCCAGATGGGAAATTATAGTAATATAATTCTTGCAGTCAAACTCCACGTCCTGTGTAACTTCCATGTGTGGGCAAAGGAGATAAACTTGCTTTCACATGCACTTCTTTCTTTTGATTAAGCCCGAAACACTTTTCTCTTCCCTCTTGTGATGATGGATTGAGGTCCGCAGGAAAAGTAGGGTTAGAAGTTAATGTTTTGGGAGCTTTATTTCTAAACTAAGTTATCTTTGTGGCTTTCTGAAGTGTTTTTTCAATTCTATCTATCACAAATCACCAGCCCTTTTTTTCAGTAAAGTAGACCTTTCAAATACAAGAACAATAGGACTGTGCTAAAATGATGAAATATTAATTCTGAAAATCAAATAATGAGTTTCGGTTATTGTTGCATTTTAAACATGGTAAACAGGTTGGGGACCAATATGCTTGCAAATGACCTAAGTCTTCCTTTCCAGTGGTAATCCGTATTCTTTTGAAAAGCTAATAAAAGTGGTGTATGAAAGAAATTCCTGGGGCACTGCAGAACTCACCCTCCTAGGGAGAGAGCCAGATGTGCCGGTTAATAACCTAGCAAGCATTCAAAGCCGGGGCAGTAACCGCTTGGTATCACCTAAGCCAGAAGTTCTGTGTTGATGCAAAGCAATATCGCATACTGGTCACATTCGCAGCAGAGAGCTGGAAGACATGTGCAGTCTTATTAAAGGAAGGAGGGCAAAAAAAAAAAGGAAAAGAAAAGGAGGGGACAGGGAGAAGGAGAGGGAGACAATGTGTCTGTCCTGAGAAGCAGCAAAGTAGCAGACACACTCCTCCACATGTGCATTAGTCTGTCAGCCTGGATTCTGTTATCCAGATGTTGGGGTGGATCCTATGGCAGGGACCATGAAGGAAAAGGCTTTTAAAAGAAATCATATTTCAATGGTGAAATTAGTGTTACCAGATTTTTCAAATGCAATCACTAATGTAATTTTTTGGAATGCTTTAGTAAAATAACAAATTCTAGATTTAATGCTTTTTACAGGCTTATTTGGCAGTGCCTCTTCCAAACAGAAATGTATGTATGTGAAACTTTCCAATCGCTTTTAGAACCAAGATGCCTTAGAGTAAACAGCACGTTAAAATTGTTCTCAGACCAGTCCTACTGAACTAAAAATTATTTGGGGAAGGCGTCCCAAAGTCCTATGGGCCTTTCTCAAGGCCCCACCCATCAGCATCAAACCCTTTGAGAGCTTTGGCCATCACATCAAAACGGTGCTTATGCATGATAAAAACATATATATTTGCAGTAGCAATCAGAATACATCAGCATCAAATAAGACTTTTTAAAAATCCCAAATATACTTTCCCAGGCGCAGCAGAAAGATAAATTACTTATGGCATTTATGGTATATTTGTAACTTGAAACTGATGGCTTCATGTTACTGGGCATAACGTGTGCGGCATATAAACAAACACTGCACAAAAAGACAAGTCCCAGCTTTGTCTCTCTGACACTTTGCCTCTGAGACCGGGATCCCACAACAAACGCCACATGTGTATTTCTGCTGAGCTGGTGTTTTATGTTGAGCTCAGCTCAGCCCCGTGCTGTCCTTGCCCATGCGTGGCGGGATCAGGGCATCCGATGGGAAACCAGGGTGTGGTGATGGGAGGTGGTGTGCATGCCTGACCAGCCGTGGTCGTCACAAGGGGAAGGGGAGAGCATCTGTGAATAAACATTTATTTGAATGTGTTCAACAATGCGGTGGTTGTTCTTGCCTGTAAATTTTTCATGAGGGCTCAGGAATGCAACATTTACGTGAAAAGATGGTGATATGCAAATGTGACTAAACCTCATATTCATGAGTGATAAGGAGCCACTGCTTTCAGCTGTCGCAGAAGGCAGAGTGTGGGTATGGGGAAACTTGGAGAGCGGATTTGTGATTTCGTTGCAAATAGAAACAAGGCAATTTTACATCAATATTAGTACAGCACGCTTTGGAAGCAGTCTGGATGTTTTCATACATAATTATGGCTTCAATAAAATTGTAAATTTATAGAGACAGCTGATGTATCTTTTCCCACATTGGAACAGTATCAGCTGAGTAGGTCTTGTGAGAAATCTCAGTTTGTAGATTCACTAAAAGCCAGACTTGCAGATGTAGGTTTCTCTGTGGCATTTCACCGTTGCATATGGTCTTGTCTCTGCTACGAATCTGTAAAGTTAGCGGACCTCTGCAGTTTGTTCTTGCTTCTGTTGCACAAAGTACACGGGGAGGTGCAGCACCACATAACAGGGGTGAAGAAATAATATTTTCCTTTCTGATACAGCCGGGGTGTAGCTCTTAGTGCCCCGCAGAGATAACCAAGCTGGTCGGGGAGGAGCCAGCTCTGGTGCTGCCCGCAGGCAGAGGCACGCTGGTGTGATGCTGACGGCTCGCCAGCTCATCCTGCTCGGCAGCCGCACTCTTTGGGTTCAGCGTCCCCTCTTGCCCCAGGAGAGGGGAGGAGGGGGTCCGTGGCCGCCTGCCCCTGCCCTGCGGGGCCTCGAGGAGCCGTGTGTTATCTCAGACACCCATTAACCTTGCAGTCTGTCCGCGGCGCTGAGCGCACGCCGACGACGGGGCTGGGCTGAGAGCTGACGGGGCTCTGTGGACAAGAGCTTTCCAGGCGAAGCAGCCCGTCATCGCACGCTGCAGTTTGTCAGAGTGAGAGCCTTGGAGCCGGCAGGGTGTGATTCATCCACCCCGGCAAGGTCTCTGAGGCAATCTGACATTATTCGGACTGATATCATTAATTAATGAGGGCTGAATGTTATTCTTAGACACTGGATTGAGTATTGGGTAGAGGAGCCTATGAAAGGGCTCTTTGATTTTGGAAAATTCCTATGGCACTGTCAAATTTGCTAACAAAATTAAATCATCTGCCAACTTTCCAAGTTAAGGAGCACATCCCTTCTGGAGGCTTGACTGAGTCTCCTCAGTGCCTTCTTGGGATCAAGGGATTATTTGATTTATATTAATGCCAAACGAAAATGATGGATAGCCTCCAAAACGCAGTTGTACTAAATCTATCAGACAGGCTTTGGTGAAAGCGTTTTTGTTTGTTTGCTTCAGCACAGATTTGATCCTCCCCCACCTTTGTTTGGCTGTGTTTGGTTTAATGTGCTCAAGGTGGAAGCCAGCCAAAAACCAGAGTTTTTGTGTGGCCCGAGTGTTGGTGACCGGGTTGTGCCTGGGCTCTGCCTGCATGACCCACATCCCCCCCCAGAGAGGGAGCCAGGACCTGTTCACCCAGCTGCGGCCAACTCAGACGAACCCCAGAGTCAATGAGGTTTGGGTCTGGTACTGAAAAACATCAGGGTGTGCTCCAAAGCCAAAGAGGAGAGCAGCTCCTCCTGCTCCCGGCGCTCGGTCCCAGGGGCTGGCGCTGCTCTTCCCTCCTCCCGACCCTTTTCCGCCCAGGGCCACCTCTTGCTCTGGTGCCGGCTGGCCGCCCGTGGCACGGGTCTTGCAGGTGTCCAGAATTAGCAAAACCTTTGCGGGCCTCTGGCTGCAGGTATCTAAATATAACGCTGTCATTCCTTTAAAACCCCAGCCCCGTCAGGACTGGGAGCGCGGGAAGCGCGGCGCACATGCGGGCCGGCCGGCGACCACACATGGGTCGCATTGCAGCCCGAATAACGCCGAGGCGGGGGCAAAGGGCGAGGGGGCCACTGGCAGGTCAGCCCCCTGCCCCAATTCGTCTGCCTCCGGGCTGGTCTCGGTCTTCATGTAAAGAGAGAGGTTCCCATGCACGGCCGGTTCCTTGGTTTGCTCCTGCTGCTTTGTTTTTTGGGCGAGGAGGTGGCACGGGTGGCCAGCTGGTCTGCTTGGGCGGGGGGACCTTGTCAAGTAGCTGCTGCAGCGAGGCCAGCACTTCGTGGTGGAGTTAATGTGCGCGTCCCCTGAGGTAGGCACTCTTGGGCTGACAGCCACGTAGTGACGGTAATCACGTCACCAAACATTCATCCACAGCGCGAGTCAGGTTTGCCTGACAACCGTAAGCGGGTTGTCCCCGGGGCAGCCGCTCCACTACGTGTGTGTGCGTGCAGACACACACACACACAGCGCGCAGCAAGCCGGCAGCCGCCTTAGCTGCATAAAGCACGCGAACGCTTACCATTTGGGAAAAACAAAAAAAACCTCTGTTATAGACTGTGCTAATTATACGGAGGTTTGACGTGGTACCCTACATGCAGCAGCAGAAAGACCTGAGTTACTCGGATTCCCCGTTTGGTTTGGTGTGGCTGGTGTCCATGAGCCAGGCTGTAATCTGTAATTCTGTCTGCTGGAGTGGGGATTTTTTTAGGGATGTGTGTGTGTGACTTGCTTTAGATATCTGCTCTAGAGGGGCCCTTAAAGCATTTTGCTTCCATTGCCAGGATCAACAGACGAGGTGCTGGAACAAACTGATAAATTAAATAGCAGCAAGTTACCCAGACCTGATGGTATTAATCCACAAGTTGTGAAAGGCCTGAAGAATGGAGTGCCTGAGCTGCTCACAACAGAAATGTAGGCACTCAAGGGAAGCGGAGAACTTGGGAGTGACAGTCTTTGTACTTAACTTTTAAAAACAAACATGAGTGCGGTGCTGGGAAGCACCTCCAAGCCTTACTGGAGGGCAAAAATAACACCTAACTAGTTGCAATAATAAACGATGGCAAAGTTATAAATATACCTCCTACATCAATGATATGAAGGACGTGAAGTGGGATGTATTTTCCAAAGGAAAATTGGAAGGTTTCGGTGTACCGCAATTTTTAGAATGCACAAAAAAGTGGATTTGGAAGGACAGGTTAGTTTTTTTAAAAAGCTTTCTTGTCAAGGGAAAAAGTGACATTCAATCACCCATTAAAAATGGACAGAAAAAAAGAAAAAAAGAAAATAATAGTAAACATTCAGTTTTCAGCCTGGCACCGAAGATCAGCAGAAGGGTGTCTCAAATTGCATCCTAAATCCGACGTTGTTTAATACATTCAGTAATGAGCTGGAAAACAGGAAGTGAGGCCCAATCAGATTGGAGATGATATGTATGTTCATGTATTTTTTAGTTTATTCAAGACAAGCTGAAGGAAACGCGCCATGTTTCACCAAGATAAGTAGAAAGCACTGTGCTATAACAAATCAATATGAAAATGCATGTGAAAACACAATGTAGGTAGGAAAAAATATGTGCTATTGAATAACTATCACTGCAATTAAATATACTGAATGCTTCTTTTCAGATACACTGCATTAGTCTTCTTCCATGCTGAAAACGAGTCTCCTACTCTTTGCTTATCATTTTCTGATTTATGATGAAATATGAGCCTACATCCTATGACAACTGTTCCTCTTTGATAACTTTCTTAAAGTTATTCTGCAGAAGTTCCTGAGCTTCTGGTACACTTGTATCCTGTCCAGACCAACCAGTGATCCACACGCTGCAGTGGCTGACAAATGGCAGTGATGGTCATTAATACCGTAATCAGCTGTTGTAGCTGCTATGATGGGCCTCTGTGCTTGCGACTGAGTGTGGTGGCTGGGGTGGATACAGGATTAATGTGTGTCCTGGTACTGCTTCTCTGCAGAATCATTCTTAGTGTTGCTGCTGTCGGTTTTGGTACAGCGTTCGGTATGAGTGTATTTTTTGGGGGATACCTGTCTAAAATATTTTTAGCTGGCTTACATTTACTGTCTCTTGCAGTATAAAAATGTTAATTTTTTGACTTCTATTAAGAGAAGTGAGAGAAGTTCAGTGGTTTCAGGAACAAAGAAATGGAATACGAAAAAAAATATAGAAGAGTTGGTGCTCAGTGTCATATTAAAAATCCACTCTATAACTTCTCCCTGGTCAGGGAGATCTCTGATGACCGATGACCCCTTTTGCCCAGGAGAACGGTAGAGAGCAGGAGGAGGCTGAGTGAGCAGCCCACCTGTCATTTCAGTGCCTCAGGCATGTCTTGAACATCCAGTTGCAAGATGAGAGAATAGTTTGGTCTCCATGCGTCTAGGAAGCCTTCTCCTTTCCAGAGGAGACTGCCAAGTTTAATAGCCATGCGTAGGTGTAACGTGAGGTGTGGTCAACATCTTGCTTTTTGGGACCTGGACTAAAACCACCACTAAATAATCCCTTGTCTGCTGGTGACAACTTCTGGTTGTTCCCCACCTGAGCCGGATTTAAAATGGCAATGTGGATGACCCGATTCCTACCTACACTTTCCTCAGCTCTCCCATGCTCCCAGATACATCTTTGCTTCGGACACTATATAAAGGAGTTGCCACATACTTCTTTCAGAGTTTCCATTAGCATCAGTTCGTGCAGAGGGTGCCAAGTCCAGTTCTCACTTATGTCAGTGAAGTCCCACTGGTCTTTGAGTTCCCCTCAGATCAGGGAGCTGGTGTGGCTGGCACTGGCTGCCCAGTGCCACCCATTTTGTGGGATGTGTTTTGTACTTTACCATCTCCCATTATTTCTGTCTTCCTGATGTCCTGTAGGTCAGGCCTATGAAACCCTCCTCTGACTTAATATGCCATGTCTTCAGCACTTTATGTCACTGGGGCCAAGATTCGTCCCACCTAACTTTACTTGTCTGAAAGCTAAACCGATCTTCAGAGCTAATGGAAATAGAGGCATATCCAAAGAGTATTTAATCACATATTAAAATAGATTTCAAAGGACTCTAGGCAATTCTTTCAGCCTAGCTGTCTAACTTTTGGGCAGGTGAGGTAAGGTAAAGATAATCTCACTACAGGATTTGCATACATTGATGCATCTTGATTCTGTAGCGGAAAGGTGCATTCATAGGTTTGAACAGTGTCCTTAAACTTTTAAAGGAAAAAGCACATGCCAACTTTATAACAATGGATCAGATGGAAAAAAGGTCCACCGAATACGTTTCAAACTACTGTCTTGGGTAGTTTTAGTACCCAGTTAAAAGTATCAGAGGTACAGGGATTAGCAATTTGGATTTACAAATTACAAATTTAATTTTTTTTATGGTTTCCGGGGTGGGTAGGGGGGCAAAAATGGTTCATGGCCTCATGGGACTGTGACTTTTAAAAGTTTTATAACTCAGTTTTGTATGTTAATTTTCCTTTCACCAACACTTGCAGGACTACGCATAATTTTAAAAGTATATTTAATCCTGTCTCTTTAGGAGTTTGGTGAAATATTTTGCTTTAATGCTTTGTGTCTGCTTGGCTCTGCCTAAAAATTAAACACACGCTAATCTTTATTCTTTCCCTGCCCCAGAATGAGGTTCTTTTAAAATAAGTTCAAACGTACAACCCTATTACCCAAGTTGATGGTGTCATTCCTAGCTAGCATCCTTGTGCCTCTTGCAGATTTTAGCTTTTGCTGAGAAGGAGGCACAGCATTCCTGGCTATTTGCACCATATGGTGGATAATGCAGCTTTTATCGTGAAGGAATCCCTGAGTGCTTTTCAAACTATTTTTACAGGAGTCACTTCACTCATCACGGAAATGGAGCCAGTGCTGGGGTAAAACATGGCAACCATTCAGTGGTAACCAGAGTCTGCAGCACTCTTGAAAAACTGGGACCATTTTGCAAATGTCAATATTTTTGATGACGTTGATCATGGGAGGCCAGGTCCTCAATATGAATAAATCAACGTTTTGACTTTGTTGGTGTCTGCAGAGTTGCCATGATTTCTACCCATGGCAAAACTGGCCGTGTCTGAGTACTTTTCACTCTCTGAAGCCTTGATTGATTATACAGAAGCCACTTTCATCTAATTTGCCGCTTTGTCAGTCTTGAAGCAGCTGCCAGAGGAAGCATCCATGTTGTCCAGAGGGGACACCAGCTCTGCCCCTCCCCGGTCCTCGCCCCTGGTGCTTGCTGTTCTCCCCCAGCCTTTCCCAGAGCCACAGGCCACAGTCAGTGCAGCATTCTCACTTCAGGATAATGGGAAGAAGAAACAACCTTATCCTTGTCTTATCCTTCTAGCCAGCACCAGGTGGAGGTAAGGACCCAGGTGGCCTCTGGTTGTTGATCTTCAGACAGACTCGGCAGCTCTACCAGTTGCCTGCTCCATCCTGAGCACGGCATCTCCTGCTGTGCAGCTGGGAGGCAGCATCTCGCCAGCAACCAAGGAGGCAGCAGTATTTTCCCACTTCATGCATCTCTTATGAGGGTAAATTAATGAAGTAACACAGGCAAAGAGCTGCAAGATGGATGTGTAAGTTAAAAACAAACACCAGGTAAAATTCCTGAGTTAAATAATACAAGGTCATCTTGGATGCCTAAAGCTCGAAACCGTAGCTTTCTGCCATCACTTAAGACAAATATAATTAGAGATTATCCCCGTGAAAGTTTTTGAAAGGAAACTCGCTTCTCATGCAGTCAAAAGCCCCTTTTAAAGTCTGTGGGGTGTTTGCTTGAGTCAGAGCCATAGGAGCTGGCCTGGTGTGCGTCGCCCTTGCAAAACACAGTGCTCTTCGTCAGAGGGAAATCTCACACTGAAGGAATGAAACAGCAGCTCCAAAATAATGCTTTTTGTCTTTAAGATGTGCAAATTCTCATGATCTTGTAAATATATGCCTTAACTAGAGGCTCTCCAAGACAGGTTTAATGTGAACCCTGGGATCTGGTAATGCAGGACTTCCCACGGCATCAGCTAGGCTTTTCTAAGAGTGTGTCCTGAAAAATATGATAAAAATGAGGGCCATGACGTTATGGGTGGGGTTGTGTGGAAGAAAGCATGTGGCTGACAGCATTTTTTCCAGGAAACTGGACAGCGGGCTTGTGATTTTAGATGCTTTACTAGATACTGCTGGTGATCTTGATGAGCAAACCAAGCTGCCTTTCTGCTGGGTGAGGTTCAGATAATGCCTAGACCCACTATTACATACTCTCATGTGGCTTAGATATAGAATGCTTATATTGTTTTCAGTGAGACAGACTTTAATGAGAAGGCAGTTTTGGAAGTGCTGGCTGTAATAGCAGCGCTGTTAATATTACTGTTTTTGGCATGGCAGGCACAGGAAAAGTCTTTCTAGAGCCAGACATCTGACAGGCTTGACAGGGGGTAGCATCTTCTATCTGTCTTGCTCTGCATGTGGCTATAACTTAAGACCATTATTTTCTCTGTGTCAGGCAAACAATTTTGGCTAAAAATTGTCTTGGATGTGTGAGAGAAAGATCAGCTTCACATGTGTATATATAACCTATTGCACATCATCTTCCTCCCTTCTCCAGAGAAAAGTTGTGAGGGAGTTTCCTGAAACTCTGCACTGACAGGAGCATAAGAAACTTTTTTTTTAATAAGAAGAGATGCTTGAAAGAAAGGAAGGAGTCTGTAATTGCATAATTTTCATTTATGCCAACATCCATTTTTTATAATTTTCATTTTCAGGTAGTAAATGAGCAATCCATTTTCAAATAGTCTGTTGACTGCATTACTCTGATGCATTACAATGTTTCTGTATCAAATCTGTATATTTACATTTGAAAAAAAAAAACTCTTAAGGAAATATCTTTAGGTTTGTTTTTTTTTTAAGAAGCAAAAACAATAAATCATTTAGGAGGGACTGAATATATTAATATTGCCATTTTTTAGCTATATGTCGCTGAACACATTGTCAGGAAAGCAATACAAAATGTTATACTTCTCTGCTTTCAGGAGTTCTGCTCTCTGAACAGAATAAAATTAAAGTAATGGAGAAGAATTACCCTGGAAACCTATCAAGGAAATAAAAAAGATGTAAAGTAACTTCACAATTCTTAATTTAAGTATGGTGACATTTCACAAGAAAAGACAGTCACATACAATCTACCGTTACTCTTCCAGTCTGCTTTCTTGCGTGCTGGCTAGTCTTCATACTTTTGGGATGCAACCACAAAATGACAAAAACCAGAGCAGAGAGGCCCCGGAGAGGCTGCCAAGCCTGCGCCTGCCCCAGGTAAGGAGCAGGGGAGCTGGTCAGGTGTGACCCACGTAAGCGTTGCCTCCACGGACCTGCAGCGCAGCTCAGCACTGGCACGGCACGGGGCCAGCATGTGGCTACGGCCCAGGGGAACCGTCCCAAGGCTGTCCCTGACCAAACACTTCTAGCTCCAAAGGCCACCCTCTTGGGTGCAAAGAGCTGAAGTGAAGAAGTGGAGCTGGGCACGTAATGGTCCCATTGTAGGAGAGCAGGGAAGCAGTGATGCTGGGGGGCAGCTGCTCTGCTCCAGAGAAGAGGACGCTCGTCCCAGTCTGGTCTAAAGCACGAAATTTCTTCTGGGAGAAGTTGCCTAACTTTAAACAGCTCTTCTTCTCTCATATCGTTTAAGAGTGGGAAAAATATTCTCCCTGCTGCTCGCCCTTCTTTAACATGAGGGCATTTAAACGCATATCTCACCCTCCTCAGAACATTGTTCAAACCACAGAGTCACAGGAAAGCTTTGGATGTGATGGAGAGCAAGGCAGGGTGGCAGGTGAGATTGATCCACTCTCTCATGCAGGGTTTATGGTTCCAGGAGTTCGGATTTCACCCTTCTCAGTGCACCTTGTGGAAATGATCTGCATCAATGGGTACGAGTCTCAAAGACGAAATTTTGTAGCCAGTTCTACATGAACAAAGGTACAAGCCATTGTGGATGTGACTCCAGGTTCAGGACTTTGCAGTAAAGTTTCTATCAAGAGTAAATGAGGGAAAAGTTTATATTTCATGGTGTACAGTTTTATTCAGAGTAGTGTAAAGCATTTTTTGGGGCATTTTTGCTAACTGAAACTAGGTCTTAATACAATACATAAGCATATAAATAGATATAACTTCATTTTCAGAGTGAAAGTTGGTTATATGAGCTGGTGGCCTTCATCTTTTTTTTTTTTTTTTTTTTATTAAATCTGGGCAGCCTGAACTTAACATTTTAGAAGATGACTCCAGAGGGAGCAGAGGGACGCTGCTTGCTTCAGAGGGAGCCAGTCTGAGTAGCCTAGAGCTTTCAGATAGCTAGCATAAGCAGAAATGTATCCCCTGCTTAAACTCAGAATTAGCCTGGTAGGCCAAAGATTTCAAAACTGCCAGAAGAAGTTTACTTTCAACACTGAGGCTGTTTTTAAATCTTCCCCCTCCTCACACAGACATGCATTTTGGCTGCTGATTATCGCTTTAAGTTGTTCCCTATCAAATATGGAAAGCGTTATGAGTAGCTAGGATGAAGTGCAGGCTCTAAGGAAGACAGTGACAAAAATCCCTGGCTCCAATGGAGACAGGATTTAACCCTCACTTTTTTTTTTTTAAATATACATATATATACCCTTTTATTGGTTATGAACTATATAACTTTTTGCCGTTTTATTTTGGCAGACTTTAATGCTAGATAATAGTAGGTATTTTTTGAAGTCAAGTTGCTAGCTTGGTGAAAGGAAATTAAATACTCGCTTTTAAGCATAATTAGTCTGTTGAAAAAATTGGCTCTGTTAAGGTGGTAAAAACAGGAGATAGTACAGCCATCCAGAAGCTTTATCCAGACACGATAAACTGGGGAGTAGGGTTCTTGATAAGGCAAAGTGTTTGAATATATTTTAACAAACCAGTCAAGTTCTAAATATTGTCTTCTTCTGTGGTTGTCCACAAGCATAGCAGTATTTTCTATACATTGTATGCCCTTTGAAGTAACTCACACATTGCATCAATGAATTCAGACTGTGGCTTGCTCAACAAGCTATGAATTCACTATGTTGGTTTAAAAACCTATACTTGAACTGTATGACCAGTTCACTCCGTGCATTTCCTGTAGTGCATTTTCTGAATGAATAAGCAAAACTGCCTAAGCTACAGGGCCAGAAACAAATCTGGCAGTGCTCAGTTGTCTTTTACTGAAGTCATCCTTCAGTACAGAACTTCCACAAATAAAGACATGGTGGAAAGACGCTTGTATCCTTAGCTTCCAAAGCACCACAGTCGTGTCATAATTTTATGTCAGTGACTTCAAAATGTGCCAAATGCAAAACTAAAAATATGTAAATTTTTACAACTGTAGAATGTACGGATTAGCAATTGTTATTTCAGAAGGATGATGTAGCACAACAAACTGGTAATTTCTTTTCTGTGTTGAGTTACAATTACAGTAACTAACGGTGCTACATTTTAAGGGAATTTGAAGAAAATCTTAGCGAATTTTTTACTAGCAGTGGTTATTGGATCTCAAAAATAAGTGATTAAAAATGAGTTTGTGGAGTGTCAAAAATGCCAAACAGTGAACATGTTTTAAAGCATGCAAATGTTTGCATCAATTCCTGCATTAATCTAAGTATTTTGACACATAATGAAAAAGCATTAGCATGAGGAATACATTATACAAAACCACGACAATCACCAAGATTCTGTAACATCTTGATGACCTTCCAAAATCTAGCCGATATAAACTTTGTTAAGCCAGTAGTAGCAATGATGTAATTTGTCTTGTAAACAGCTTGGAGATTTGGATGAAAAGCCTTGTCACTTGAGTTTTTTTAAACAAGCCACCAAAAATAACTGTATACACAGAAAAGTCATATCTCAGCTTTTTTGGTAGGCTGCATCTCACCTAACTTCAGACATCTGTAGTGTCTGCGCTTA
The DNA here is from genome assembly GCF_000687285.1 of Phaethon lepturus. Taxonomy (NCBI): domain Eukaryota; kingdom Metazoa; phylum Chordata; class Aves; order Phaethontiformes; family Phaethontidae; genus Phaethon; species Phaethon lepturus. The sequence continues at coordinate 63,118 of NW_010513295.1, forward strand.
AGCTATTTATCCAAAGCTCTGTTTACATGAGTGCTCCTCTCCAATGGGAGAGAACCAACCATTTTTAAAGGAAAAATAATCTCAGCTGAAAGCAGTCGCTGAAAATTAACCAGAAACAACAAAAAAAAATTCATACAGAATACAGTCCTCCTGATTCCCCCAAAAGATGCTCTGGAAATGATGTCTCACTGAAAGAGGAGCCCTCTGGAAGTGCTGGGGAGGCCTTCAGGAGGAGGCAAGGGTTGTCCTCGGGCAGGTGTCCATGGAGGAGAAGCGGAGCTGTCCAGCAGCGCCGGCACAGCGCACCGAGCCGTCCTCGGGGTACGGCCGCCGCTCTCGCTGCCGGAGAGGAGACATGCACATGGGGAGAAAGTCCTACCTTTCCCTTCCACCAGCAAGCGAGCACTGCACTTGCGTGCTTTACAGCTGCTGCTAGTATCGCTTTTGGAGCCTCCTTGTTTGCAGGGGCTAAGAAAGTACCGAATGTGTCTGACATCATCCACAAATGTTAAACACAAGTGGAGCTGGGTCGACGGAAGTTCTCCTTTGAAACATGCTTTTGAAACACTGCAGTCTTCAAAGCTGGCTTACATACCCTGCGCTGTGATACACAGCCTTTTGTTTTGCATAAGTGTTTGTTTTAATGAGGTAGTGCAATGCAGCTCATCAAAATCAAAAACATATGATGCACCCTAGGCAAGAGAAAGGCAATAACTATACAGATTTTTGAAGAGGGCTAGTCATACCACAGGCTACCATTATAACAGAAAAAACAACAAGAATTTTAATATAGCTGTCTGGCCAAATATATTAATTTAAATTGAATGGCTTTTTCTGATATTATAGCTGTGAGGCACAATGTTCTACTGGCAAGCATCTTCAAAACCTTTTTTAGAAGATTTGCTTCAAATTATTTCTGTGCACCAGATCTTGATGGTATGTACATTTGGGAGTCTAACCAAAGGCAAAAAGCTTTTGATTAAATCAATGACCTTTCCTGGAGGTTGAATGAAATGGAGATTGTAATACAAAATGCTACCTCTTCCAAATAGTGTTTTCTTCAAAACATTTACTCTAAGCTCTCCTCCATTAAGTTTTCCCTAACTTTTTGACAAATGTTCATATTCTTGTGCCAGCACAAAAATATGCTGTCCCATTAGCGAATCCTTTTAAATAAATTTTAGTCATTTGCATGATCACTTCCCCAAATGGCTTGCTAACCACCAATTTTCATTCTTTGCCACAGAAGACTGCTGGGTGCTGTTTTACTCTTGGAAACTTGGCCTTTATTGTGCTCATGCTTTGTTGTGCTTCTTCAAAACCTGGTAATACTTGTTTCCCTCAGCTAGTTGCATCTCTTCCACTTGGCAAACTGGAGAAGTTGTCCTGCTGATGGAAAGGAAATGGGCAAGTGAACAAGAATGAGTGTGATCATTTCTTAAAAATTATTTTCTGTATTGACTTAACTTGATAAAAAATGGTGTCATCTTATCGTGGCGAGTATCTTTGCACTTTGTTATTATTCTATGAAGCAGAGCTCTGGGAACCCACTGAAGCTGCAAACATGTAACATCCTCCCCAGCAGTTGATGTTAATGAAAGTTGAGTCCCACAAGGAGACCAATGGTTTGTGTGATATTAGGCTACCTATTATTAAATTAGGCTTCCTAAAAAGCCATCAGAAATTTCACCAAAAGGCACAGTCTCAATAACAACTACTGTGCAGAGCTCGTGGAGGAAAAAGGTCACTTCCCTGTTCACCTGGGAGGCCTTATTTTCACTTGGGTGTGGAGCAACCTACAGGCAGCTCTGGCATAACTTGAAGTGGTCTCTTAGGATTTCTTCTTGTGCTGTCTGAGGTGGATACTGATTGACTACAGCTCAAATTGTCTTCTACTGCAAAAGAAATCTTCAGTGACCCCTTTTGGGAAGGCTTTTTTTTTTGGCCTGTGCATGTCTGATGCACCATAGATGACCTGATCAGGATTTGACAATCTGGCTCTATGCTGATAATGCAAAGATTTTAGAACAGAAAACAAGTCTTTGCTATATACTTTTTAGAAATACAGTCCACTGTTTTTAATTCCCCCAACGCCACTGTTTTTCCCAACAAGCTTTCCATAATTTTGGAGCCATAAGAGTGATTTAAAGCAATTCTGATAAAAACAGTTAAGGAAACAATCTTCTAACAACATTTCTTCCATCCCTTCTGCATCACATGTTACGTTGTGCTGCACTTCTAAAAAGTTGGTGGGCAATTTAAGCCCCTCACAGGGGACAACAAAACTCTTCAGGGTGTAAAGTGTCAACAATTCACTTTCTCTTACAAGACAACATCTTTCCCTCTATCCACAGTGGGTATGAGAATTGCTAGTGGAAATAGTAACTAATATTATTTCTAATATAACAGCTCCGCTGCTCTGAAACACAAAGTACTGGCCAGTCCTTCAACTACATGTGGCCTTCTCCCACTCCTAGCCTGTGGTACCTTCTCTGAAATTGCCATGCAATCTTCTGCAGTTAATAGGAATGCACCCCTGGGGCAGACCCAAGGGGCAGCATCTCCTTCAGTGAGCTGCAGGGAAATAATTTTGCCTGGAGAGTTTAGTAGCTCAGTCTTGGTTGCCAGGTTGCATCAGTCTCCCTGGGAAGGTCTGGATGGAAATCCTGCTCGTGGAGCACGACTCCTGACAGCAGCACGTGACCCCAAGGCACGAGGGGAGCGTAGGCATAGTACTGCCAGGCTGAGCACATGCTACTCCCTCAGGCAGTGTGTGCTCTAGATCCCAGCATGTAGTTGGGCTTGGGGAATAGCTCTGCTCTTCCAGGAGTTAGACCACTGCCCACACCCCCTATAGTGGGCAACATTATAGTTTTTTGCAGTTCAGCCAATGTTTTGTGAGAATATAGTTTCACACTGCTTAATAACAGTGCAGATTCACACAGTTTGTTTTGGTTTCAGTTACCTCCTTTGCCTTGAGATGTCTCCTTGGAGGCAGGTTCCTGTCCATATTTGTCCTGTGCCTGGATGAAAATTTGAGATCTATCAATTAAATCCAGGTTTTGTAGCCTATAGGATTGAACACAGGGTTTCGGTTAGCCCCCACAAAAACATAAATACCCACTCCAACTTAGTGGTCTGAAAAGTCTGAATCTAGAACTCAACTGCAATGCTCAAGACTGGTTCTTTCAGCTGCTTTCACACATGGGCAGCACAGGGCCCTTACCATTACATATAGTCACACTTAGCTAAAAATGTTTCAGATAGGAGCTTTTCTCCTCAAGAAGTAGTGCTGTGCTTTAGCATGATCAGCGTTGTTTCTTTAGCACAACCAGATAAACAACGATTTCCTAAGATGATAAGTTTATTTCATTATGATGCCAAAATAACCTGCTGCCCATCCAATGACTGTTTTCACGTCCAGACAATTTTTGGTGAATTTGTTCGCTTACCTGAAAGCTTCTCTGAGCTTCTGACTCTACTGTTGGTCACCAGATCTGGTACGGTTGGAGTTCGGCAAAGCTATTTTTCTTCTGACTGACATGCATTTGATTACCTGATTTGCTGTTCTGTAAGTGTTGGAGGATGTCCAAAGCCTGTGTCAGATTTAAGTCTTTTCCAGCAAAATGTTCTCATTTATAAGCCTGGCTTTTATGAAGCAGAGATGTATTTTTCTTCTTTTATCAAGGCCCTCAGCTGTAACTCTCCCAGGGCCAGACCTGGAGAGGTGCGGGTGTCTCAGGACACGCCCTGATTTCAGAGACACCAGTCTCAGCACAGCTTGGGACTCAGTCCATGGAGTGATGGCCCTTTTATCTGTGCTCAGAGGTTAAAGGGGAAACAAGCAACAGCTCATTGATCCGTGTGATCAAATACCTCCCATGAATCACCTTGAGGCAGTGTGGTGTGTCTTTGTTCTGCTGGGTTTTTTAATGCTGTATACAGGGATGATGTTTGTGACTTTGGGTAGGAGACCACTTTCATTCTAGACACATTCACTTACGTTTTCTTCCTAGTTTTCTAGAAACTTTCTTAATAATAATGGATATTCTGTTAGCTCCCAGTTTGAGTTGTTTTTTAATTCCATTAGTTTCTGCATTTACCAGTAGCAACCTACATTTCTTCCTGCATTTGCTTACTGACCTTAGGCTCAGGAAATGGCCTAAGTACATGCTTAACTGAGGATAAGGTTATACTTCACAATTTTAATGGGATTTAAGGATGTGTTTAAAGTGAAACCTAAAATTAAATGTCCTTCCTGAATAAGGATGTTCTCCTGAGTCAGACCCTGCATGCATTGCCTTAGAATAGATCCTGGCTGTCCCTTGAGCATGTTAGGCATGTTGGATGCTCTCAGAAGTGGTTAATCTGATGAAAGAATTCGTCTCAGACTCATAAAGAAACCACAAGTTTCCTTCACTTTTGGTCTGCTGCTTTGATATCATTGGTCAGATACTTGTGCTGCAAGAGCATTTGTGCGGAAAGTTTCATAGTCTTATGGTTGTATAGGTAAGATATCTACCCAGCTGCCCATGCATAAGAAGGTGGTGTGACTTCTATTTCTTAATTCTGTGCAGATAACCCTCTTTGTGAATAAAGACTGGGCTTGTGTGCCAACATTTCTAAAGTGGAAGTTGTCAGATGAAGACCAAAACCTCCAAGACTTAAGAAATAGGCACAAGAGTGGGTCCAGAGGAGGGCCACAAAAATGATCAGAGGGATGGGACACCTCTCCTATGAGGACAGGCTGAGAGAGTTGGCGTTGCTCAGCCTGGAGAAGAGAAGGCTCCGGGGAGCTTTTCAGTACTTAAAGGGGGCTTATAAGAAAGATGGGGACAGAGTTCTTAGCAGGGCCTGTTGCAATAGGACAAGGGGTAACAGTTTTAAACTAAAAGAAGGTAGATTTCAACTAGATGTAAGGAAGAAATTTTTGACAATGAAGGTGGTGAAACAGTGGCACAGGTTGCCCGGAGAGGTGGTAGCTGCCCCATCCCTGGAAACATTCAAAGTCAGGTTGGATGGAGCTTTGAGCAACCTGATCTGGTTGGAGATGTCCCTGCTCACTGCAGGGAGGGTTGGACTAGATGACCTTTAAAGGTCCCTTTCAACCCAAACTGTTCCATGATTCTATGATTCTAAGGCGATAAAACACAAATACTGCAAAACAAAGAGAGGGCAAGAGGTGCAAGGGACGTGTACATGCCCGTGTCTCTTCTTGGACAGGCAACACACTGAAAACTTAGAAAAGGGCAGAAATACAGCATCAATACACAGCACACTACCAAATAAATGTAATATGGGAGATACACATCATTATTCCTGCTTGTGGTGTGTTGTTGTAAATGGGATACGGCTCTCTGAGTATATAGAAACATTTTGGTTTAGAAATGTTGTTGTAGAATGTTTTGACATTTCCTGATTTCCTCATTTTTAATAAGCCAAAGCAACTCATGGAATTAAAAAATCTGCAGATGTTTCAGATGGCTCAGAATTGTATTTTATAAGGGATATATTATTCACTTCTCCCCAAAATGTGGGAACAATATCCCCATTATGATATGTTTGCAGTTCTCCTCAAAAACCATTCTCCCAGTAAAGTCCTACTCCCTAATGATCTGCTTTATTAGCCTAATTTATCCAGGGCATAAGAATGTTTGTCATCCTACTTTGCACTTCCTTAGTGCATCCTAAGTATTTGGGGAAGTGGGTTCTCTCCATGTCTTGGCCAGGGAATCACTATGTAATGAATGATACTGAAGCTCAAAATAGCATGGCAATTAGACCATGGATTTATGTGTATAATTTCCATAAAGTATTTTAACGCATGAGATTTATTTTATTCTGTAGGTGTTCCAGCTTGAAAATGGCAGAGCAACTTAAAATAAAAAAAAAAAAAGAGCCCCCCCCCCGCCCCCCCCACCCCCACAGAGTTCCCACCACACCCACAGAGTTCTCACCACGCCCTGGAAAACTAGCCTAAGGGAGAAAATCCTTCAAGTGAAACTTCATCCATAGCAGCTGAATGTTTTGTTAAGAGCTGAACACACTAAAATCATCATTGTAATTGAAGAGTCAACTGTTTTGACTTCTTTTATACAGTCTATAAAATTAATAACATAAATTACCATGTATGAATCTGGCTATTCATAGAGCACAAAGTTCTGTTGTTCGGTGTAGGAAGCTTGCAAAAGCAATCTATTTGTGTTCCAACCTTACTTGAACTAACGTATAATTTTATTTGTTATCCACTTCAATGTTGTTTCGAAGGACAATTTCTAGAATGATAGCTTAGTAACATCAGGTTTGCTGTAACTTTTGCTTTTTTTATTTTTTTATTAGAAGCTCAAGCCAGAGAAATATCCCACTTCTTGGCAGTTGATTAGAACCATTTACTATAATTTTTGACATTGCAATTATATGGTTCTGTGTCAAATAATACATTCCAAATTCTTTCCTCATGGAGAGAGCTGTATGGCTGGCAATATCTCGATGGACTTGCTTGGATCATACTTGCGATATTGGCAGATACACAGCTTTGGTTCTGCATATGCTTGGCTTGAACAAAGCCTACACAAACATAACTTTGAGAGAAATGCATTCTTTTATAACATTATTCTTGTGTGTTATTTGTACTCCAATGGCAAAGCTTCCCCAACCCCCAGGTCTGGGGCTGCCATTGTGCCGGACCCAGGAGGAGTTTATGATTGACGGTCCTGATCCAGGAAAGCATCATACCAAGTGTTACATCGCAGTTCAGTTGCTTGCAATTCCTTCTGTCCTGTGTTGCACAGGACAAGTAAAGAGCAAGTGAGAGGCTGAGCTGGGGAGTGGGTGACTGAATGGAAGAGGTTGTCTTGGCAGGTGGCATCTTGGAGGTCATCTGAGTGCTGTGCCTGGGCATGTGCTGGGCTACCGTGGAGAAAGGGAGCAGGGGGACTTTTGCTCCTTGAAAACGTGGAGAATCGTGCTTTTTCCTTCCTTTGCTTTCATGACAAGTGCCCTGAAAACAAAGTGTTGAAACCACTTAAAATATCTGTTCAAGGGAATGCTTGTTTTCAAAAGCCTGCTGTTATTTTTGTTCAGGTCAAAACTACTCAGCAGGTTTGTCCTGAACTAGCAAATGGCTTCAGCTGTCCCCAGACCACATTCTTTAGCAAATAACTGCATTGCCCATAAATAAATACAGTTTCACTGAACTGTGATGGAAATGATGCATATGGTAAGAGGTCTTTGCAAGACTTGAAACTGCAGCTTGGCCTTGGAGGGAACAAGCCCTGTTCTTGAGTGCTAGGGTTTTAAACCACCTGACTATCTTAAAAACCTGTGACTAGTTGGTGAAGTAGGTTGATATGGATACATTGGACATGCAAACCAGCGGCTTCAAGCATTTGTGCCTACGGTATGTGAAGGCATGAATAGAGGCTAAGTTACAGCTAGTATGAAACTTCTCAGAAAAAGTAAAAAATAAAGTCCCAAGCCTGCAAAACCACATCCATAAATGTGTTTCTTATGTTTTATGTAGTCTTCACTGAAGTCAATGAGAATGTAGTGTTCAACTGTGTAAAGATAAGCCTATATATAAGTCTTTGCAGGACTGAAGTTCACATCTGTGGTGTTATTTTCAAAACCGAAATGAGATCATTAAAAAGAAATCCAACAGTTACAGTTGCCAAGTGACAACAATACAGGTACCAGTAGTGTCCTTTGTTGAACCTAAGAATTGCAAAGCTATGAAATATTAACACTGAAAGAAAACATAAGTCGGGGTTACTTTGAAGTCTAAGGAGAATTTCCTACTTTCCCTTTCCTGTTCCCATTCCCTTTCCCATTCCCTTTTCTTTTCCCTTTTCTTTTCCTTTGTTTTAATGCCAGATCATTAAAAAAAATGACACTGACATGAGTAACATTTCTTCTCCCCTCTCCTCATAACAAATTTGCCATTTACAAGCCAAACAAAATTTTCACCTTGATACTCGTGGATGTTTAAAATAGGATTGTGTATGGGATACAGGTTATAACTTTATGGGTGAAGAGAGGATACCTCTCCATCAAGGCAGCCATTCAGTGTAGAGACTCCAGATTTGACCCCCAGGAGAGACGGTCTGGGACAGGTTTGTCCTCAAGCCTCAGAGACTTGTCTGTCCAGATTTTATAAGGAAATGGAGCTCTCTGTCCGTTCAGTGGAGGGCTTGAGAGCTCAAGGATAATCAGCTTTCCCTGAGGTTGTGTAGCTCTGTAGGGAGGTGAGGGAAAGCAGTTGTGTGCCCACCGAGGGAAAGGTGGGAGGAGCGTTTTGTGCCGCACTGGGTGCATTTTGCATTGCATTTAGCTCCAGCTGCCTGGCACATGTGCACCTGCATGGACCCAGACTGGCTACAGCACCCTGACTCTTACACAGCATCCGTGGGTGACAGGAGGGAGCGGAGGAGTCCATGGCAGTGGGGAGAAAGGATTAGGGGGCAAAGATGCAAAGGAAACAAAACTGCCTTAATGCCACAGCTCCTTTTTGAGAAATGCAGTAGCACTTTAAATAGAAATGTTTTAACAAGGACCTTCTTCTGTAGACCAGTCACAGTACATTGCAGGAAATACTCAGCTAATTCTAGAGTAAGATCAAGTGATTCAAAGTAAGATCCAGCCCAACAGAAGAAGGGATAGTTTAAACGTTTACCTTTCGGTTGACAGTCTTTTGAGAAGATGGAGATGAAGAAGACGACACCCCATGGGGTTGAGTATATGAATATAATGCTGCATACAAAACTTCATTTCTGTTTTACTGGATACAAGCTAATTGTGAATGGTTGTTGGGAAAGTCACAGGCCACCAAGGTAATTCAACACACATGTTTTAGCAAGTTTTTCACACATGTCTGGCAAGCCTTTCATAGTAGGAGAAAGCTTTAGGGATTCTTTCCCGGGCCTTAAATCATGCATTAAATCCTATCAATTATTGGTTCCCTCCCTGTTTCCACTTCTGCTCATTTTTTGTTATTGGACAGTACTTTTTGTGTCTCATAACATGACTTACTTAGAGCCCTTTGAAACTCAGAATTTCTAGCTTGCAGGAAACCATGATAATGTGTAATTTTGTATAATGCTCAGTGTGTTGAAACCTTAATCCCACTGAGGTGAAAGGAGTTTTGCCTCCCATGTTGATGGAATCAGGACATTGTCTTCATTTTTCTTAAAACACTGTGTAACCTACACAGTGCTTCAGATATGGGTAAAAAGGTTGTGATGGTGATGACAAACCCCAGGTCCGTAAAAACTCTGAGTTAGAATTATCTTAGCAATTAACTATATTCAATGTTTTTTTTGCGTTTTTTTTGAAGTGATAAGCGTTTTATGCACACAGTTTTTATCCATTAAAGTAATTGAGAACTCCTTTGCTCTCTTTCTTGCAGGTGTATTTAGTCCCCAAGAGAAAGTATTTTCATTTATCGTTGCAAAGTCCTTTGATTTCACTGTAGTACTTTTAAGATAATGATCTAATTTTTTTGTATGTTGTTGGAAATATCTTTCTCTAAATGAACTGAGCTTTAGCAATGTGGTCATACAGAAATCGGATCAGGTAGGACTTTATCAACATGTCATTTCTTGGTTGTTGGAAATACTTGGTATTTATCATCAAGCTTTCTAGATGCAAGGTACCCTCTTACTCTTTAGAAGAGTTCACAGACACGTTTCATTCTGATCATAAAAAGTTATTTTATAAACTGCTTGAAAAATGCCAAAGGTAAAGAGTTGCCAACAGGCAGTTCCTGGGATCACCCGGTTTCCAAACAAAAGTCCTTTCTCCTACACAGATGATCCTGTGTGATCACCACTGCAGATACGGGTAAAGCTCCCAGATGTGGGATATAGCAGAAGAGAGGAATGAGGGGTTCCATTACTAGAGAAATGAGTGAGCTATGTGTAGCACATCATCATGCATGATTTGAGACCTATCCTTTCTGCTCTTCAGAAAACCACAAGAAAACTGCAGTGTCTATAGGCATTTTTTTGTTATTTCCATTCAACGTATTTGCTCTCCTCTTCAAAAAGATGATAAATATTTTTAGTTTAATTGTATAGTTGAGATTCAAACTAGACCAGTGTTAGTTAACAGTAATTTTTTAATTTTTTTTTTTCACAAGGCATATGATATTACTGGGTCTTAGAGAGAGGCAGAAATATCAGTCAGTTACCGAAATGTTTGAATCTTATCCTTTTTGGATCACACAGCTTAGCCTTGGGAGTATTCCTAGAAGATATGCTATCACATTTCCCAAGTGCTTAATTTCTATTTATTTTTTGAATCTTATTGCAAAATAATTATTCAATGATTATTGTTTTCATGTTTTCACTACTTAAAAGACACAGCTAAATGTATCCTTCTGTCCTAGACAGAAAAAAAAGAAAAGAAAAGCAAGTTACCAGTGCAATGGAAGTAGATTGCTTTTACTGTATAGGTATGCAGCATGCATCTAGTGTTTGGAAACAGTGATGGGAATGGCATCTCCAGAAACCTGAATTACTTCTTCATAATTTTGACAAAAGAAGAATGTTTCATGGAGGAGCCTAATTAGCGCATTGCTTCATCAGGCCCCACTCCATTGCTCTTCTAACTGTGCCTGTCACCCACAGCCCAAGGTGGCACCAGGCAAAGGGTCCCTACTGCAGGCAGGGCATCAGATACTGCGAGATACCTGTCATGGATTGAGACAGACTAAGTAGACCAAAGTTTTGTTTATACGTCTATTATTTCTTTTACATTTCCTTTCTTCCCTACTGCTGAAGAATTTGCCTTTTGTGGAAGACAGTTGTCTAAATGGAAGGAGGCTGATCAATATTGGGGAAAAAGATGAATGGAGAATCCAGTTTTTTGCTGTTCTTCAAATCTTGACCTACATCTGACTTCATAATTAGCACAAAGATGGAGGGTTTCTGTTTGTATCTGTCTGCTGGGGTGGGGATATTCCTGGGTGTATGCATGTATCTCAAGTTGGTCAAAGGGTGGCAGATTTCAGTTATTAAGAATGATCTGGATTAGCCCTGGTCTTTCTGGGTCACTAAGTTTCAAACACAGATATGTCACATCTGTTTCTTGTTCACAGCCACTAACAAAGAAGTACAATACCAAGAGAGTCCCAATTTTAGATGCGTGTCTGGTCCTTTAAGGAATTCAAATAGTTACTTAGAGCAAGGGAAAAAAAAAAGCACAGCTATACCTCCTATTCAAATTTGCAGATTAGGCAAAAGCCCAGAGGTGAAAGGTCAAATAAAAGAGTTGAAAGCATTTTCTATAGACTTCCTGGTCGTGGAGAGGAAAAAAGAGCACGCAGTCCTCCAAAGCATGCTACAAAAGCTAGAGAAGTGCGAGACACTTTAATAGGTTCCATTCTTGATGAAAATCTTGAAATAACCTCACTAATACGGTGTAGAAATTCAATACGCCAGACATATTTGCTGTGTGCAACGCTCATCAATCGAGAGATGGTAAGACCTTGAAGGACAGCGGTCTGTAATAAACAGTTCAAACTATTATGTAGTTCAGTTAAAATTAGCTAAAGCATTTGGAAGAAAGTGATGAAAAATGTTGCCCTTTGCCCTCATAGTTATTTCTTTTTTCCTTGCAGAGAATTTGCTTTTTTGAAGTGTTCTGGTTTGGGTTTGGTTTTTTTGTGTGTGTCCTATGGTACCGTTGTCACTTAACCAGCCTTAAATTAGCATCAAACATAAAACAAAGAGCTTTCATATTGGTGGTAACTTTCAGCCACAGGTTTCAGCACACTTTAGTTACTGATCCATACAGCACTCCTTTGGTGTTTGGTGGTACAACTGTTAACATTTTGGAGATGGGAAAATTAAGGAAGAATGAAAGGAAAGTTGGGGTGAGACTCATCTCACATAAGCAGAGTTATCCAAAAGCCGTGTGTCTCAGGTAATCATACAGGTTCCCAGTGTAGGTAGTGAAGTACTTTAAAGGTGTGATTCATCTCACCTCTTTTAAGTAGCTGTTGTAGCTGAGACTGAATGACATAATGAGGACAGTTGTATTGAGGACTGCAGAAGAAGTCTTGGAGAACTAGCTTAGTCTGGACATCTGCATTTAAAATCATTGAAGCCTGATGAAGTGAACTCCACTTCAGCAGATAGTGATCCAGTTCCCTGTCTGCAAATGACTGTGTCAGCACTTCCCTGTTATGAAGCATGTGCGTTGACTATTGCAAATAACTCCAGGGTCAATGTAATTGTGACGGTGTCAATGTAATTCATGTAAATAGAGGTCCCATTTCAGTTCCCATTTCTGTGCATTTTTTTTTTTTTTATGTAGAGAGCATAGCTGGTCTCCACAGATGATCAAAACAGAAAAGGTGGGCAAACAGTAGTGTAGTCACCAAAAAATATTTTGGCTGGTAGAAACTTAAATAGCTTGGGTCATATTTAGGGACTCAGAGTCGGTAAATTAAGTACTTTGACTTTCGCTTTGAAAAGTTCCAACATTTAATTTCTGTAAAATTTTGTTCATTGGAAAACAATCCATTCTTGATTGTTACTGTTCCATGAAGTAAACTTAAAAAAAATTGTGTTGCCCCCAAATCAGGCGCTCTCACAACTTTTCAGCTCTGCCAGTGAGTGAAGTGAATTCATTCCTGTGACACGAAGGAAAGTGGAGATGGGGGAAAGATGTGAAGGGACTAATTGGCTGAACGTGTTGGAGGAGCTGAAAGTGCGTGGGGTGATGGAAAGGGAGCAAAGACTCGTCCCAAAGAGTGGGAAGACGTTAAATGGTAACCAGCCCTGAGGGCAAATCCGACGGTGGGTGCCGCCGCAGCAGAAAGAAATCTCTTTTCTGTGCTTCTGTTAAAACACTCCTTTTGTTAAAAGAAGTAATTTCTGACTTTGGAAAGAGCTGTTGCTCGCGTGGCGTTGGAGGAAGGAGCGGAGCCCGGCCAGCCGGCAGCGCTGCTTTAGCGGGGCACGGAGCACCCTCTAGTGACCGCCGGCCGCTGGGGCCACCTCCGAGGGGTGAGGACATGTTCCTCCTCCCTCCGCTGCCGTCCGGGTCCTGATAGTAAAGGAAACGAGAAACACGAAAGCTTGGAAACAACGCTGGAGGAGAGGGTGCTTTTCGTGGGACGCGTGCTGCGTTGCCCCTGTGGCTGCATAGTGATAAGTAGTATTAACTCTGCGGCTTGACGTGGGCTGCTTGCTTTGATAGAGTAATTGGAGTTAGGCGAAAACAAATGCCTCGTGTCACTCGGAGTAGCGCTTTCCTCCCTGAGTTAACCTCCACGTTTCCAGCCGTGGGTCACTGGGCACGCGCCCACCCCAGAACTGGACCTTGTTTTTCCCAGGGTGGAGCTTGTCCTGCGCACTCAGACCTGGTGCTGCATCCAGCCCACTCAGGCGTGGAAGGAAGGGGTCCCTTGGGCAGCCCCGAAGGTCCAGGTGTCCTGGGGACAAGAGTTGGTCATCCCAGAAAGCAGTGCCCAATCTGCTGGCCCTGCAGCCCCTCCGGGCAGATTGTGAAACTCCATTCTTCTCCTGGGCACCCCCGTTTGTTCCCCTGCTAAAATCCTGTTTGTAAGAGCTTGCTTTGCGGTGAGGGGAGAGTTTCCCCCTCTGTGAGCAGACTTACTGACATTTTCTTCAAAGCCAGCTGAAAGCTGTGAATTAAAGGGAGGAAGTCCTGCTGAAAGGGCTTGCTGAAAAGTTGGTAAGAGTGTATTTGACCCTCACACACCAAGCTGAGTATGGCCAAAATGATGTTTGGAGCTACATTTAAGCAAAAGGCTACATCTTTTTGAGAGGATTAAGACCTTTACAGATGTATCTTCCTGTGCCGTGAAGTAGCATTAATTTGCCTGAATGTCTTAAAATCTGCTTCCAAAAACTGCAATGCAAAGTCTTCTACTGTACTCAAGGTTTTTGATTTGTAGCCTGGTTCTACCTAGAGGAGGACCTCCTTTTTACCTGTAAATGTTTGTAAGAGGAACAGAGCTCATTTTTTCTTTCCTCTATCCTCTTCTTTTCTTTTAGTACCCACATCTGCAGACACTGTATGTACGCATGCTAAACATAACTCACAAGGGGAATGTGTCTCCAGCTTGCCCAATTATTTACCTGGAGTTATTTATAATGTAAAGAAATCTGTACACTGAAAGGGATGAAGGCCACATTATTAGCAGTACTAACAACATTTTGAAACTAAAAAGGAAAGCAGCTCTCTGGACAGACTGCTGAATAAGCGTTGTGAAAGTAAGAGCCATAGTGGCAGTAGTGAGGTTAGCAGAGCGTGCCTCTGGTCTCCTGGTCGGCCCAGGCTGAGCGCAGCGTTCTCGGTTTGCCTCCCAGACAGCAAGATGGATTGCGAATCTGTTTACATAGGGAGTATTGCAATATATTTCCTACATCCTAACACTCTAGCAGATATGATATGAAAAAATCTGCGGACAGGATTGCTCTTTAGAGTTTGTAGTAGTGTTTCAGATGGTAGCATGAGAAATGGTCTCTGTGGAAATATTTTACATGTGTTTAGGTGAGTACATGTGTATTGAAAATATTTCAAGCACATCCTAGAAATGATGCAGCAAGCAAAACAACTTTTTTTCTTTGGATATTCATCTTCTTTGTTTAAGATCTAGTCTAATCACTTCTTTTACACAGTCAGATCAAATCTTTAGGTCTGTACAGGGCCCTGTTGGTTTAAGCAGGCTTAGAGCAGCACAGATCGGATCCTTTGTCTCCAGTTAAGAAAGCTCCTCTCTAAAGAGGGAGCTTTTTAGTCCTAAAGGTAGAAGACACTTAAAGCAGTGTTTAATCCTGCCTGTATGTGGGAAGGAATTTAAGCACAGCTGTAATTCTAAAGCATGTGCGAAACCCCTGTTTTAATCAAGAAACTTAAGCACATGTGTAATGTTAAGCACATGCAGTAGTGTTTTGTTGCTCTGTGGTTTCTAGATGTAGGCTTGAACATAAAAGAAAATTCCAACAGAAAGGAGCCCAGACAAGTTAGGGTGACAAGCTTGAGAGAGAAATTAAGGGGGGAAGGGAGTGTTAAGTGACTTGTGTGGATTTTTAATTTTTTTTTGTGTGTTTTCATTCTGTTTGTTGACCGAGACGCATTTTTTCAAACTCACATAGCATTACTTCAGACAATAGCACATAGTTGCCTAACATAACAAAAACATATTTTCTGTCTATTTAACCTTAACAAAATGCAGAAAGGAGAAAAATAGTAGAAGTGTTTGTACTATTTTTCTTTTGCAACTGGATGATGGTGATTTGATAACCCAGTATTTTCCTTTCCTTACAACACCAAGCTCTGTCTTGCAATTGGGTTGACATAAGCATAAGCACTCAGAAATCTGCCTGTGGGTATTAGCTTGAAAGTCAAATAAACTTCATTGAATTCTTTGGCACAGAATGTGTACCAGTTTAAAATGGCAAAATCCTTACCGAGCTGTGGGCTCTGTAAAACTTACATAATAATAATATAGCTCAGCAGAGTCTGATATTGCCTGCCTTATGTTTCCAAAAGCCCTATATAAAACAAGAGGGGGTTTCCTTATATGGAGGTAGGCTGGACAGGAATCATTACTATAACCTGCTTGTGAATGAATTGGTTAGATCCCATCCATTGGAGAGCTAGAACTGATACTTGAAACCTCTCAATATATTTGAGAAAAAAAACAAAATATCATGGACTTAACTAGAGTGGAGGTCACACAACTGAAACATTATACAACGCTTTGAAATTTCAAGAAAAAGGTTCTAATCTTTTGGCTGTCTTGTTCATTGTTTGGAGATGAAAAGGGAGGAAATCAACATCCCATGAAATACAGTTACTGTAAATTGTTATTCATAATGAAAATAGGAAGGTTACCAGAAGTTACCTACTCTGCAGAAGCACAGTAATTTGGTGGATGTAGACTGCAAGAAGACATTCAGCAGTGCAACACCAGATTTCTATGAACCAACTAAAGAAGAATAATAATATAAGCATGGCAGTGCTGACTCTGGATTACTCGGAAGTGGCCAGAAGTCATTTTTACAGTGGAAGAAACCAGAGTTCCTTAAAGTGAACTATAAGCTCAAGCTAGACTTGTACAGGGAGTTGATGCTGTGACACCTCAGGATCCAGAGCAGGGAAGAAAAGTAGGGTGTCTGCTCTCCACTTTTCAGTCTTTCCATCAGAATCTGGCATCTGCTGGAGGCTTGCTCAGCCCCTGGGGCTGGCTGAAGGGGCCCCGAGGCTTGCAAGGCAGGTGGAGATGAGTTGGGACACAGGCCCAACTGGGAGGCACACCGTTAAACTTGAATCAGGGAATCCCTGGGAGCAGCTCTGCCAGGTCGCGATTGCACTTGTCCTGTGTCACTCCGTTGTGTTCAGGGATCTCCAGCTCTATGGTCCCCACAGTGCACCCGGAAAAGAGGATTTCCCAGGACCTAGTGGGTGACAGAGCCATTCCCATGAGCAGGGGCACGTGGATAAGCCTTTCCTCTGCCCTGCCTTGGGTGAGATGGAGCAGCGCCTGCAGGACGAACGCCTGAGGGCCAAGCAGGCAGCACTTCGTGTCCTCTGGGCGCATCTCTGGAAAAGTGCGTGGCCGCATTTCACCTTCTTCGGGTCAGGATAGGAGAGGAAGAGTGAACTGGGACTTATGACTGTCATTGTGTGCCATTTGGAAAAAATGCATACCGACTGCCAGCAGTCATCACCAGTTACAGAGCAACGCTCTGATTTCCTTTTCTTTTCCTAAGGAGCAGAAGAGGAAAGCATTGGGAGAGGGTGAGGTCATCTGCCTCCACTAGACAATGCTACGACAAGCCATCACTATTTCTTGTTGTTTTTTGTCATGCCAGAGTCCCTGGTCAAAGGGTAGGACCTTAGTACAGCGGGAATTACCTACCCAGTGCCGCGATGCTTTCAAGCAACATGTCCATGGTTTGACGTTATTATAGAAGCATTGAGAAATCATAAACCGGTTATAGCAGGACCAGCTTTTAAATTTACAAGGTTATTGAAAAATTAATACATTCTGACTTTTTTTAATATTGCCTTCAATTTTTGAAGGTCCTATTTTCAAGCTTTTCTATTCTAGCTGAAGGCTCAGAATCTCTTGACACCAGGAACAATATCTGTTACAAAAACACAAAATGTTGTGAGACTCGTAAGAGTAAGAGGGTTTTGCCAACATGGAGTCGTTATTCACATGTGGACTTTTACAATGACTGTACTGTGGAAACATTTTGCCTTTCTTATTCCCATCCTTTTAAAATTTTTTTTTAGTTCAGCACTCCTAAGCAAGGGTCTGGGACAGGGACGGTATTTTGTTTGCACAGCTGGTAGTTTTGGGGTGCCCTGTGGCTGTCAAGTGCTACAAAAGGACAAATAAAAACATAACACTGAATAAAAAATTACTATCACGCTCTAACCAGGAAGGGAATCGCCAGTGAAACCATCTAATTTTCATGCATGGGTAGAGCTGTGAAGTAAAGGAAGAGTGTGGAAAATTTAAGACATTTGCTTTTGAAATGTATGTCTTTTTGTGATTTCCTTTCCTTAGTAAGAAAGAGGCATCAAAAAGAAATTATTGTCTCCAATCTACTTGCTTTTTCTCTAAGAAAAAAAAAAAAAGTGCTAGATCAGATAGGCTAGAAAGTGTCAATAGCTCAAGAATCCAGGAATGAGGTTAATGGACAAATATAGATGTGGTGTAAGTGGGGCTAGACTTCATTAACATATTTGGAGTTACACCCGCTTGCACCAAGTCTGGCTTGGGCCCTGAATCGGCAATTCCCCAGTGAATAGGCTGCATGAAGCTAGTGCCGAATTTGGCCCATTTCATCTGACATCTGCATCCTGCCTCAAAGTGGCATGTCACACTTACTGCACATCAGATCACACCTGCCCAGGCAGTCACAGGCAATTGACTTTTTTGTAAAAAAAAAAAAAAAAAAAAAAAAAAAAAAAATTAGTCACATATCATCAAGAAAAACAACATTGTTTTAGGACTCTTATCTCTTCACTCCCAAATATCCTGTTTCTTCGAGCTGCAGTGGCCAGGACCAATAGAAACCTCTTCCTGCCATTGGCTGACTTCATTTCCCAGAGTTAGCACAATCTCATCCGCTCTAAACAACCTCATCAAAACTTCTTTCTGGTCAGAGCGAAGCAATAATTATTATTAGCAATTATTAGCAATCAATAATCTTGATCACATTATGGCAAGCACTATTAAGGTAAGAAAGGGGTACCTTTTTTGTTGGAATTTTTTTCAGCGGTGTGTTCTTTGGTTTCCTTTATCAACCTAGATAAGTTAGAATTGGGCAACACCCCCACTGCCACAATAGAGGACAACAAGATTTCCTTTGTACTGCCTAGTAAATTTCCTTTTTCCTACTCCAACCATCCGCAAGGCTTAAAAACTTCAAACTCGGAAAAAAAATTGGGTTTTTTAAATTCACTGTTCAGTGCTGTGGATTGCATATGCGAAGCCCTTTTATGAGAGCTTCTGAAATTTCTTGTAGGTATCATTCTGACAACTTGGATGTGTTTGCGGACTGCCATAAGGGGAGAGGGTGTGCAACTGGAAGGAAAAAAACGGGTTCCTAAGAGCACTAACCTTTTGGATACTTTTAAATGTTTCTCTTGTTGATGGGGACACTAGTATTAGCAAGCGGGAATGAGAGGCACCAGCTCTTGTCTCATGGAGGTGTTAATTATGTGCTTTTCTAGAAACGCTATCCTGATACTCGGGACCTTTCTGAATGTTATTTTAATGGTGGCGGCAAGATATCATGGGTGTGTTCTTTTTGTTTTAATTTTTTTGACAATAAAATTCTCTTATTGGCTCATAAATTGATCTCGGTGCATGGTTTGGTTTTTTTTTTAAGAATGGCTTTGCTGAGTTTTTCAGGTTGTGTCACTTAGAAAGTTGAATATATATGTCGGTCTATCTAGTTTTTGCTTCTCTGTATGTTGCAATAGATAGCAGTTGCAGATACAGCAATAGCTGTGATTAATTGCAGAAGTATAACTGTAACTAAACGCTTTGTGATAGTGAAACTAATTTTAAGCAAAGAGCAAAACAGCATGTACAGTGAGGACTCGGCGGCATTGTATTATCAGATTTGGGATCAAGGTACTTGTTTTCTTCGTGGTATTGTGCATTTCTGTCTTTTCTAATTATGCCAGAGTTTTAGTAAGAGATGCGGAGTAGCAGCCTAATCCGTGCTGATTAATACGGAATCAGGTGCCTGGCCATTAGCTAAGTGGAGCTGCAGATTGATTTCTTAGTAACTTCGGCTTAGATGTTTACATTTTAAAGATAATTTGATGCTTTTTGTTATGGCTTGTGAAATCTGAAAGTCTTGCCTGAAGATGTGATTAAAAAGACTAATGAACGTTCTCTTTTTGTAGTCATCGATGCTTTCAAGAGGCTATCTGTAGAGACAAAGATCTGAATCTCCTCTGCATTGCTGGCTATTATCTATTATATGCTAAGTAGCTCCTGAAACACCTGAATTTGGTTTTGCTTTGCATTTCAGAGCACATAGAACATGACAGGCACTCTATGAAAATCTTGAGGTTCAGAGAGTCAAGTTTTGCCGTTGCTACAAGAAGGGCTATGTGCTGAGATAGTAACGCTGTTGTTTGTGTCTATTAATGAGAACGCACTATTGATGTTGATGGGATTTTTTTTTTTTTTTCCAAAAATGATGGTACAATGAGATTAGATGTTGTATGCATTTTGAGGAGCTCTTATTATTTATTTTTTGATGTTTTATGTCAGCTGAATTATAATAGGGTAAACGACTGTAAGCAATATCTCATCATTGTTATTTTACCTCCACCTTACGCTTACAGAGGTGAGAAGATGCTCTGTGCAGCTGTGTGTTATGCAGCCTGTTACGGCAATGCAGCCAGCAAAGCCTCCTGAGTGGAAAAACATACATTTTCATCTCCTCATCCAGGAGTGCGAAACTTGCAGGGGGAAAGAGGCGCCCCAAAACGTTGTGGATTTTGGTGCTCAAGGTGCTGGGGAGGCTTTATATGTTGAAGCAAGGATTTTATTTATGCAAGTGCAAAATGTAAAATGACTGAAAAGAAATGACAGGTGCTTTGTACTCTAGATGCAGGAAATGTACTGTGACATGAAGCTAAGCCAGTCCAGAGAGATTCAATTCCTTTTCTAACCTGAGTACATAAAGAAGTCATTTAACTGAGAGGTTTCTGAAATAAAGAAATTCCATTTGAACCCCAAATGGGTGTTTGTGCTCTTGCTAAATTATTAGAAATGTGTAATTGAATAATTAATAAATTATTAACTGTTATTAAACAGTTATGTTTAGCAAATGTTTTTTGCAATTTCAATATACTGGCCTGTGTTGTCTGTTGGCAAAGGGTAGCCCAGCTATCCCAATGTAGGCAACAAAAGGTTGTGGCCAAGGAAGGTGGAAAGCCTTATCTGGGAACTCTGCCAGGAATTCGCTCTCTTCTTCAGGTAAGCCCTGGAGTCATTGAATGTCAAAACTGGGATGTGAACAGCTATGTATTTGTTCATAACTGGGTAGAAATTGCTCTAAACGTACAGACACGCAAAGGTGGCCTTCCAGTAAAACTTAGATTCATCCTTTTCCTGTCACAAGCCTGCAGACAGACCCGTGGGATACTCAGGGCTCGTGAGAAATCAGGCTGGCTTAACTGGGGCAAATCGGGATTGATGAAGGCAAGCATTTGTGCAAGTTTCTGGCACCAGGGTTGACGTCACAAGCGTGGCTTTACCGGGAGATACATCTCTTCTCATCCCCTGCCCTCCTCCTCCTGCCCCTTTCCCCGTCTTCCCCATGGCTGGGAGAGCCCCATGGCGGAAGGTTTCTCCTAAGGGGGAGGACGCAGCAGTGCCTTCGTCACGGGCTGCGGCATGGATGGATTTCTTCCATTCTGACCTTTACGCCGTAAGAGCAGCCGCCCTCGCTCGGGCCGGGGACCTCTCCCTCTGACCGGCAGCGGGGCTGGCTCCTATGGAGGGTGGCATAAGAAACTGCGGGGAGGAGAGCGGAGGGAGAAGATGTGTGCCTCCACAGCCAGGATTTTGGTTTCGGTATGTGGTCAGGGCAATGATATTTCTAATGCATTCACTTCCCTATACCAGGTGCACTCATGGCTAATCTCACTGTTATGTTTTACGGCATTTGAAGGGTAAAATGCTTTTTCAAGTGGAGAAAATCTCCTAACGGTCAGGATTTCGGTGCTAAGGTGACATATTTCCTTCTGGCACAAGTAGTGCCTGACAGACATGTGCAGCAGCACAACAGTGCAGAGCACTGAAGCTGAAGACTACCAAGTCAATACAGCATTGCTAATTATAAGCGTCCCACTAGGTACTGTAAATACAATTTTAGAAAATGTCAAGGGCTTCTGAATTAAGCACCTGTCTTTTTTGTTTTGTTTTGTTTTTTTAATAAAATGGAACAAAAATTACTGAAGTGTTACCTTGGGATGAAGTAAAAATACTTACCCTGAAGGTCATTTTGGTTTGTTTTCCAGTTAACCTATGGTGGAGGAAAGAACATTAACTAGAAAAATACAACTAGAATTCTACTTCCTTGCCACGTAGCAAACCTTGTTATATTTCTCTTACTGCCTGCCAATGCAATTATACTTATTCTTAGAAAAGCTACTCAGTAAGTTATCTTGACCTCACAATGACTTATTGATTACACTTCTGGATATTTCTTTTACTCTAATCTACTTCTAAATATGAATATGTCCACTTTTTATTATCCATTTTTAATGTGCTGTTCACATGGAAGCTATGATTTCTGGGAGAAGAAGTCCGTGTATTTGATAAAGGACAGGAGAATCTTTGTGGTTTCTAAGGCTTGAAAGAGTATGGATATACTGATTAAAGCAGTTTATAGTGGTAAGATTTTTTTTTTGTGTGAGGGATTTTAGTCTATCCTTCTCCCTATAGTATTACTTTTCTCTCACTTTCTCTTAGAAAATCTAAGTACTCACTTGTATTTCTAAATACAAGGAAAGCTGGAGACAGTTTAAAAAAAAAATCTGTTCTGGCATATGGAAATGTTTAAGTTTTTGTTTAGAGGACTGCATCTGCACTGAATCCAACAGAATGAATACAATAATTTGTACTTCTGTTCCTTGCATTAAAAAAATTATAAAGATTATTCTCTTTTTTTTTTTCTTGTCTCAGTGAGCAAATGATCCAATGGCATATTTAACTTTAAGCCTGTAAATGGCTTTGGTGATATGACATAACACTCTTAAAACTAAGCACACACCTGAGTGCTCTGGTGGATCAGAAGCAAGAACATAAAGAGTGCCTTGAACCACTTAGCCTGATCTTGCTCTCCTTAATTCAAAGTTTCCACCAATTTCGTGAAGATTTTGTTCTAATAAAGGCAGTGGAATCAGACCTGTAATTATTTCCAGGTAGAATAGTATTTCCAAGTCAAATACAAATGTACAATTTCAAGGACGAAGTAGTCATATAAGAATAGAAGAAGATATTTTAGGGAGTTTTGTGTTGTTTTCTTTTGCTTTTCATCAGCAGTCATTTAACTCAATCTGGTTTGTGGCTACATATGCCAAAACTAAATCAAATATCAGGATTTTGCTTTCCAGAATTAAGTCCCCAGGCAAGGAGCAACAACTGGAAAATGCATATGTTTGAATGTCTGAGTTGGTTTGTTTGTCTTTTCTTAACAAGAACTATATTAGCTCTTAACAAAATGTTTTTCAGCAAGTTCCACGAGTTACAAAAGGCCTTTCAGAAACAATGCTAAAAAAGTCAAGCGCTCTTGGAGAATGACTTGCTAAAAGATAAATACAGAAGTAGTTTTGAGAAATGTGAATGGCAAAAGAAGATATTTATGTTCCAAGTGAGAGTTTATAATCTAGTAAAAATATATAATGCTGTTCACTCAAAAAGAAGTAGGCTTTGTAATGCAAGTTTCTAAACCAAGCCAACAGAACTCTTT
Source organism: Phaethon lepturus (assembly GCF_000687285.1). Lineage (NCBI taxonomy): Eukaryota > Metazoa > Chordata > Aves > Phaethontiformes > Phaethontidae > Phaethon > Phaethon lepturus. The sequence goes on from NW_010513295.1 coordinate 86,112, forward strand.
TGAAAATCAGCAAAGTGGAGAAAAGAGAAAGAAAAAGTGGGTTTGTATCACTTGTATTATCAATTTTAACAAAGTAGAAGTGATACGGTAGAAAATATCACATGCAGTGCCAAATCTTGTCAAGTTAACAAAAATCTTTTAATTGAGTGCAACATGGTTTCTGTCAGATTCATCATTAACTATTTAAAAAAAATTTATTTTGATAGGTAATTGTACACTAGAGAAATACTAGCAGCTTTTCACATTGTCAATATTGACCAGCCAATGGTCTGACAAAATGGCATGTGTTCTTCTAGTCATCCTGCTGTCTTAATATATATTTGTGTATTATAGAAGAAATGTTGACTGTGTTCAAAACACCAACAACGATACAGAAAATTCGAAGCACTCCTACGAAAAAGGTATCAATCCTTTCCTTAAAGGATGGATGTGTCTTTATGGCTGAAGAGGTTATTTTAAATGTTGCAACCAAGACTGCCTGAGGTTGGATAGTGCTGTGTCCCTCGATTTATTCCCTACCCTCCTCTCCCCTTAGAAGAAGGACTGTATAATCCTGTAAACATCTCATCACAGTGAACAGAGGGAGAAGTTGTTTCAGGAAATCTGGTGAGGTTCAGGTTGCAAACCTGTATCACAAGGAAGTTACCTCTCTCCTTGGCATGCATCCTTAGGCACCAGGTTGCTGATTTTTGCTACGCAGATAGTCATCCTCTTAGAAACATTAGAAATTGCTTGCAGGCAAGGGATATTAGTTGGTAATAAACAACTAATATTAGTAATGGCTTTTTTTTTTAATTACTTTGCACAAACCAGTGTTTACCAGTTCTGGTTATTATCGTGTCATAGATCTAATTTGTTTCAAGATAAAATGAATAAAATGACAATTATTGTCACAAAAATGTCATTTAACATCAAAAGATTAAGAAGAATCATGAGTAATAGCAATTTTTTAAAGGCTAGGCTGAAGGACATGGCAAATGATCATCCACATCCAATAGACCAAATGGTCTTTCAAGTAGGTGTTGGAAATTAATGAGTGGAAGTAATGCATATGATACGATCTCTCCCTTCACTTGCAATGTCTGTTTATTTGGAGTGTATATCTCAACTGATGGGTGGGAAATGGTGTCACTAGGCTGGTGTAACCTTTTCACACTAGGAAAAGATCTGACTTGCTTAGTTAAATGTATGTGTTGCCAGGTTAAGCAGTGCCTGATAGATGGGAAGGAAATACAACAAAAAATTACAAGGACTGGTATATGCAAATACCTGCCGGAAGGGGTGGTGAATAACTATTTACAGGAAGTGGCAGAACTCTTTAAAATGACCTACCTGACTTAAGAGAGATGAGAGAGCGAGATAGAGAGAAACAGTGCTGTAACTGGGAAAAAAAAACACAGGAGACTGGAAATGTTTTGTTTGACAAATCCCTTATTGCAGTTGTGTTGAGAGAAACAAGTAGCAGCATATTAATTCTATGTGGAAGATTTTGCATAACTGCAATGCTAGCCTATAAGACTTTTTTAAAAACTCATTCTTTAGAGTTGAAAAACATCTTTTTTTAGACTATATGTTTATTACCTTGATAAACAGTAAAATGCTGCCACAGCAATTACCTTGATGATAAAGAGTCTGTAGACAGATACTTCCTGGATTCATTTCCTACCCAGATAAGTCGCCAAAATCAGGGACTACCAATACAGGAAATGCTTTCAATAGGAACTTCCTATCTGTTAATGTCTAATTCACTGAAAAGATCTAAGCCTTTCTTGTTTGATGTAAAGGTAATGTTCTACCTGTTACTATTTAAACATTTAAGTCACAGTACAACACATCTGTTTGTGTACAAATTTAAGACCAATGCTGTTACGTTGGACTATGAAATATCAGGGGTTTTCTCCGCAATGGTAGGAAGAGTGGCCCTGCATTTTACAATACTGCAAATCAGGATGCTTCAAAATACTTTGTCATTCTGTCAGATGAAGAGCAAGCAACCTCCTTCCAACTCCTGGTTTCCTGCATACTTTCCTTATTTGTATGCATCACCAGATAAAATCTACGTTTTACTAGCCCTTGAGGTAGACTTCTCCAACAAATAGTTCAGAGCATGTTCTGGATATATTAAAGAGTCATGGATTGCAATCCACAGTGACATATATATTCAACCTAAATGACTGAAACAGAAATTTTGCCTCACTCTACAGAGAAATAAAACCATAACTAACCTGTATGTTTGAACTTCTGCTAAGAGAAACCTAGAGCAAAAGAAAAATAAACAAAGACAGAAAACGTCCATTGCTAATCGTAACTTCAGGGTAATTGCTTTCAGGCACATGAATAGAATGAATGAGGATTTATGAAACCTGAAGTGAAACTGGCCAAAATGAAGTCAAAAGTATTTGTCCAATGGCTTGACTGGGGCCAGGCTTTAACCCAAGTTATTCAGAAGCTCAGCTCAAATTTTGTGCATTGTTTTGCTAATGACTCCCCTGGAGTCATTCCAGGTATCTGCCACTGTGACTGAGATTGGTATCTTGGCCTTTGCCCATAGAGTTGAGTAGCCTTTTGCTGTTGTGGCTTCATATATATTGCACTTTTTCATCTTTGAAGAATGGACCCACGATCAGTTATCTCCTCAGATTAAGGTGGGAAAGGCAGTTGATTAAGTTCATGCTGTGGTCTAACAGACTGGGAATCTGAGGGTGGATTTACAGACCCTTCCAGAGACCCCAGTGAATGCATCTATTGGAGCTCCAGCTATTGGACTGGAGAGCTGGTCCTGCGGGGACCTGACCCAAAAGCCCAGTTTAACTGCAGATGGGTTCTGCAAGTTGCAGTTAGTTTGGACAAGTAATTTCCACAAGGTCATGGATGAAGAAGCTCTAGGAAGTTGCCCTTTGGCTTTGGCTTCACAGGGGTGTTGGGGAAATACACACTCTGTCCTGAAAGCACTGTTCCTGGGATGTGGTGAGACAGCTCTTATCTACTTGCATACATTTTTATTATTGTTAGTCTTTGGCGTATTCACATCATGTTCTGTCATACATAAGGTATTCCCTTGGAAGTGCTCAAAATTGTTGCTTTTTACTAATCAGATCAGCTCACTAAAGTGATGGCCAGAGACATTTTTCACATTATTTCCATACAGCCATTACCTTTTAAAAAATTTTCCTGCGATTTGTCATCAAGGCACCGTTACATGTACCGTTTTCATGGAATTCAGAATCTGATTGTTTAGTCTACGTAAAGGGGGAAAAAAAGAGGGGGATCCTGTGCCTTTAATGTTGTTTATAACGGTTGGACAGAGCTTGTCAGGTGAAGGTTAATTGCTCTCCAGTTAAAGCAGTTCTCTGCACAGATGGGTTATCAGGGCTGAACACTCGTTACAAGATTAATCTCATTTCCGACAAGACTTCCCTTTCCTTCAACTGATTTTTGCTCAGCCATTGGACCTGTCACCAGCCGTTAAAAGCAGGGTGGGTTACCTCTGGGATATTAATGCTTGTGTGCAGTGAAACAATGCAAAGTGTGTGTCATATCGGTAGGGAACATCTTTAGGAGACAGCACATTTCAGTGCTGTTCTGAAGGTCGAGATTCATAAACAACAGAAACAATTGGGAACATTAGCGTTCACCCTCTTAATGAACACAAATTCCAGCTGAATTATCCAAAGACTTTTTTCATGTGCGTTCTCTTCTAAATGTGGTGTTTTTTTAGTTCCAAAGGTGTATTTTTGTTGAAAATTTTAGTCAACAAAATAGCCACTTGTGAGATGTAGAGCTGGGGACTATGCTAGTTAATCGTCTGGTCGATTAACTGATGGACATGGCCACTTCAGTCAATGCTTGTTTCAGCGAGAGGAAATATATCATGGTGGCCACTTGAAGAAATTCAAACTTTGGGAGTTTGTCTTGGGCTCTGCAGTAAACCTGTTGAATTTTCCTCTTTCTCTAAGCTGGAGTAAATCAGAACTGGATCCACTATATCCAATGGTCTACAGAGGTATATGATGGATGTAAAGTGAGAGGAGAACATCATGTTCTTAGCGTAATACTGCCTTGCTAGCCAAGACTGCAGCAGATCTGCCAGTCCAGGGTGATCCTGAATGGTTGAATGGAGTGAGTTCAAGGAGGCTATGGCATGAACACAAAGTCTCACTGGAGTTTTGGGTTTATTTCAGGAGTTCTGATACAACCAAAATAACACAACTTGGCAAAAGTCTCTGGCTGCCAAGTTTCTTCTATGCAGCTTTAGTCAGTAAATTCCAAAACACTAAACAAATATTCAAGGCAACAAACAGGGTAGCTCTTATGTTTCCTCAGAGTTTCCTGTCCTGGCTTCGGATCAGCGGGATCCTGTCGACAGTGCTGAGTCTCTCCATTGACTTCAGTGAACTTTGAATCAGGCTAGATTGCCCCAGCCAAAAAAGCAAGCTCTGTGGAGGGTCGCAGGGAGCACAGTGCTCACTGAACGGTCGTTGTAGATGTGATCAATCAAACCGTACAGACACGTGCTGAACTGAAAGCGTCTGAGCTGTTCCAGTGATGTTTTAGATTAAGGGTGTGCAAACGTGCCTTATTGTGCTGGGCTCTGCAATGGCGAGGTGGTGGTCCCCACTTTATTTTTATTGAACTAATAAGACAAATCCAGCACATTTCATACATCTGTAAGGACAGAGGTGTCTGCATGTGTACAGCATTAGACAGGTTAAATAGTGAGGACACTTACGTCCAGGGACACATCAGAAAATCATGTTATTTCTTCTGATTTGGAGTGAAAATATAAGAAAAGGGTAGAGAGACAGATCATCATCCTTGTCTGATAGATACACAGGAAAAACGTTGTCCTTGTTCCCATGCATGTGGCTCCTAAATAGTGAGAATAAATTTGTATGCATTGATAGTAATATTGGTCAAAAAACAGTTATTCTGCTGAAAATGTTTCAGTGAAGGTCTTTACTGAAACTGTTTATTTTTAATATATGTTTTATAAAAATTTAACAAAACTAATAAATTATCAGAAAAATAGGGGTTTTTAGAAAACTAACTACAAGCTTCTGACAGTTTCTTAATTTTATTTTTTTGGTTTTTTTTAATCATCAAAGCAGTTTAGTAAATTTACTGCTGAATTCTTAGGGTTTTTTTAAATTCTGGTGAGATTAAAAATTAATTTTCCTTTGATTTAGAATCCACAGGTTTTAAGGAAATGTACTCGCTACAGTTATAAAGCTGAAGTGAAAGGTAGACAGGAATTTAACCTCTGGATGTCATACTCTTCAGCAGTATGCATTCAGAGCCAAAGAAATTCAAGTAAGTGGATTTTATTACTAGTTCTAACAAGATAGGAAAAGTGCATAGTAAGTCTTTAAAATGCCAACTAAATCATTGGTGCTTTATGCCAAAGGAGGCAAGTTTAGTAGGAAGTCTTTAAATGGACCCCGTTAAAATTTTCAAAAAAAAAGGATCCCTAAGGTTAGGTTGTTAATTATCTGCTTAGAGCCCTGAATCAGGATCTTGATTTTCCAAGATGCTGATCCACTTGAGAGTTCCCACTTTTTCTGCCCAGTGAGGCTTCAGATGGATCTTTGAAGATGGACTGCTTACTCACAGTTGGAAAGCGCCATTATGCCACTTACCTGCTTTCACTGATGTGAAAAAAACCCACCAAACCTGCTTAGTCAATACTGTTTTTCTAGAAAAAGTAAGGAAAATGGAAAGTGTTAGATCTTTTTTTTTCCTAGGAGAAGTCTTTAGTTAGTAAAATAATATAATTGGAAGTTGAAGGCAGACAGTCATACAGGAGACGAATTTGGGCAAAGTGATATTTTTCTTCTTCCTCCCAAGCTGCAGTTTTAACCAGCTGAAATGCTAGACAACTGCAGTTTTCCAAAACTTCTCCCATATTTCCCCTCCCACCTTTAATATACCAAAACAGAGGCTGGTTTTGTTTTGCAAAGTAGCAACCGGTCCCTTTTAAACTCTTCAGAACTTTTGGTTGATGGTGTTATGTTAGGTTTTTATTCACATGGGTATCAATAACGTGCTTTTGGACAAAAAATTGCTGCTAACTATTGCTACTCATGCAATGCCTTTGCATTTTGTTTTCTCACTTAAGATGGGAAGCTTTAGCTCCAAGCGTTCAAAATGGGATAACAATGAACTATGAATTGCAAAGCTGCTTGGTGGGCAATTGCGTTGCAGATTTGACAACTACACCACCTTTTTTAAAAAATGCGGTTGAATAGGTGTTAAATTTTGAAGTATAGCACAATCTATAAAGTGTATGTGTGAATTATTGACTTTTAACTCATTCTGCATGAATTCTTTCTCCATAATGGTGTCCAGCTCTTTTCCAATTAGCATGAATGTTAAATCTTAGCTGTCTTGAGGTTTGCTTTTTTTTCCCCACATCTTCATCACATACTTAATCTAACCTTTTAGAACCCAGACCAGACCAAATTAAATTCCAAGTATGTTTCTCTTCTGAGCCTAGGCCTTCCTAGTGCTATTTTCCTCTTTCATAGAGGTTTTGTTTGGCCTCAACCTCTGTCAGTCTCAGCTGCTTCTTGGAGGATGCAATTCTTGCCAACTCTCTCAATTTTTATCAGGAGTCTTGTGATATTTTGCAGTTTTCTTAAAGGGCAGTTTCTTAAGTTATATGAACACTGGAAGTCTTCAGTTTTCATTGACAAAAGACTCTCTGGTATTAAAGAATCTACCCTAAAGGCTTAAAAGCCTTTAGGCAGACCCAAAGTGCAAATCTTTTAAGTACCCTCTATTTCTGAGGCCTGACTTAAAATCTTTGAACACTTCAGGGCTGAACTCAGCACAGGGCAGAGACTCAGCAGAAGAACTACACACACTGCCTGGACATTGCTTACCTGCTTCTTAAGGGACTTCACGTAGAGTTACTACCACATAGGTCTTGACGTAGTCTTATGTGCAGAGGTAGATCTCACACAAAATGGGTACCTTGTGTAAGGGTCTGATGCAGATGAACACTCAGTAACCTGGAATTTTAGAGTGCTTTTTAATTAATAAAAATAATGAATCAAACACATTACTGGTCATGTTTCTAGTCTGTAAGCTGAGATTCAGATGGATTCTTGCCATCAGACGTCTGATATTAAGTCTTAATCCTGAAGCTGCAAAGAAATAAAGCTGTCAGTCTAAGCTATTGGCGAAATATATTTCCTGTATCGTAACTGACAAAATCTTTGGCTCATTTTTTAAAATCTGAAAATATCCAATGTTTTTAATATCACAGATAAAGATAATGCACCTCTATATATCTTAGTAGCAATTTTCTCTCTGAATATTGCAATTTAGGGGGCTTGAAGGCTTTTATGACACTGCAGAGGACCAGTAAAAGGGGCTACTATGTTGCTTAAGAAAGGTCAGCATTAACTAAGCCCCAAGGCATTGCTTTCCTTTTTTTTCTTGCTGCTCTTTGATTCCTTTCCTTAGTGAAAAGAGAAGGACTCCAAGAAATTCTGAAGATTCAATAAGAAGATGAGCAAAAATATTGCAAAAGGATCTATATGAAAATTTCAAGGTGGAGGTAGAGAGCAGTAGAACACAATATTGAAATTAAGATTACAGTAAGGAATTTTATTATTTTTGTCAGTAAAAAATATTCAGAATTCACAAGGTGATGACATCAGCTTAAAAATCATGGAATTTCAGGGAATAATGTACTATATTGTTCACTTTCTCTTCTGCTTTTTAAACCTTGAAATACAAATTTTTTTTTTCTGAAGTTAAAACTAACAGTCAGGTTTTCAGCTGACTCTAGAATTCAGCTTCAAAGGAACCTAAGGTTCAGTAAGATCATGAAAGTTGGCAACTGCAGTTGTTAAAAAGGAAGCTTGATAAATGCTCAGAATTAACTCTTTTAAAATCTTAGATAAGATAAAGCAAATAGGATTGGAAGATGCTGAAAATGAAACTTTTACTTTTTATAATGACACTAAAACCAGATGCTGAGCAGGAGCAGGAACAATGCAATTTGCTTCAAAATTACTGCATAAGCAACTGAAGCAATAATAGTCAGTGCCGAAAAAACAAAGTGAAAGGTGAGAAAACAAAATCTGTCAAGGAAGTACTTTGAGTCATGACGTATCCTAAGGAGGACAAAGTTTTAGGCTTTTTGAAACTATCAACTTAGTATACAAGGGACACTAGGAGAAAAGAAAAACAAAGTCATTATACCCTGAATTTTCATGACAGTGAGTATAAACTGTAATCTCCAGTACTTCAGACACCATTCACAATCACCAGACTTGTGTAAATAAATGAGAATGTGGCCAAGCAAAGGCGAACAGAGGCCTAAGCTTCCAAAAAGGTCTAGCTTTGCAAGCAAAGAAATCCTACGCAAAACACCACCAAAATGTCTTGATTTTTCCTGCGAATTAGGCAAATGCACAGAGAATCCAAAGCCCAAAGTATGAGCTAAAAATCTGCATTTTCTTTCACGGAACAGCGGGAAGTTGTAGAAGACCCCTTTTGGGGCAAAGACCTTGAGCTTCTCACATGAAATACGACGGGGCTCAAGCAGAGGGAGCTCCACGGCACTCGGCAGCCGCGGCTGGCAGGTGCAGTGCACAGGCCATGGCCGTCCGCTGGGAGACCCCAGTGCCGGCTGTGCTCTTGCCGGCAGCCAGGAAACGCCGCACTTTCCAGGGAAGCTGTGCCAGGGCAAAGACAAGCCCTTCCCTACCTGCCTTGTCCTTAGCAAATGGCAGAGCGAGGCGTCTCTCTGTTCTTGGGGACGTGCTGCCCGCGGTGGTCCCAGCACAACCGTGGGAATAATACAGAAGGAGACCTCAGTTCATACATGTGAACGCTTTCTCCGTTTGCGGGGCAGGTCATTTAGCAAAAGGCTTAGCACAACATGTCGGAGATTCATGGAAGGCTGTCCGTAAACTCAGCTGGCTCAGAAAGAAACAGCGCTGTGATTCCCTAGTTTGTCCTGCTGCTAAAAAGCCCCAACAGAGCTGGCACGAAAAATGTATTCAACAAGACACTGTGTTTTTCTAAGCTATATTTTCTGTATTTGCTGTAGTATGAACATGTTAATATCTATCCATTCTATTCCAGCCTGTTACCCAACATATCCGCTAAATACCAAATGCTGATTCTATCTCCTTTTAGGTGACAGAGGAGATTCAGTGCAGAAGCTCATAATACAAGTGTTCCATTCCCTGACCTGCAATATCTTTTTTTTCTTCTTTCTCTTGGTATTCTTTTCTGATTCCCTTTCTAAGCTTCTTAGAGCCTGTGGGTTTGCTGATCAAATGTCAAACGTATCTGAAGTAAAATGAGTATTTTTTTTTTTACGTTAGTTCTGTACACTGCTCCGAAAAAACCCACCTCATTTGTCTCCATATATTGAAGTCTTACAACGCTAAGCGATGGATAGTCTCTCATACAAATTGTAAGCTCTGTGGATATCTTCAGCACAGCAAAGTCCTCATGAACATTAAGACCTCAATTGCCTCTGATTTTCTCAGTTTCTCTGCTTGACATTGTTGTACTCCATGCCTTCCCAGTGCTCCAGCCACCAGTAGAATCCTCCAGTCTCACAGACTTCAGCCAATTTTTCCCATATTCTGTCCTTCTTGAGATTTCTTTGATCTCCTTTAGGACTACTTCATCTCTTCCTCTGTTTTCTTTTTCACTCTAATTGAAATTGCTCTGCTTTATGTAATCCTCAGTTGCCCTCAACTTTTAAACACATGTTTCTGAAGGTGGTTCAGAACATGAGCTGGTTTCACACTGTGTGCTGCATCTTCACACAAACATTTACACCCCTTTCCACCAGAAACACAGTTCACCTGACTCTGCAAATTTTGATCTTGTTGAAATGCTTGTAAGAATAGCTTCCTTGTATGGGAAAATCTTTCCCTCTGAATAATGAAAATAAAGGAGGAAAAAAGTCCAAACCCCTCCTTTTTGTATGATCGGTAGCCTGCTAGTTACTCCTCTTGTTGCTGGCTAAGTACAGGACATTTTGCCTTTTTTTATTCCCATGTTGTAAGCCCAGTGGGAACAGAGGATTTTGTAGCACTGATGAATCACAACAAGTTTTGTACACGCATGATCTGATGGCTGATGACTCAGGCAGAAGACTGGGAGGGAGGCTTTTCAGTTATATCCACAGATTCACAGTGTGACTTGAAAAAATCACTATGTGTTTTCAGAAACAGCTGCTTTTTTTCAGGTTCCCATCTGAGACACTTTCATTGTGATTTTCAGAGATTTCCTATTTCCCACAGAATTGGTGCTGTTACTAACCTCTCTGCACTTTTAATCTGGCATGAAATGAGACATTACACTACTCAGCTGCTAAAATTTCATAGGCTGCCACAAAGCTCAGTTAATGCTGAAGTTGTTCTAGTACTTTGAGAAATATCTATAAATTAAAGGCTGTTAGCTCTTATTTGGAAATAGTTCTATATTCACTTCAATAGAAGTGCTCGTATAAAAGATCAGTTTGGAATGCAAAATTTTTAGCTACCAAATTTTTAAATGAGTAGTGTAGTTTATATTGCAAGAACTGATGATTTCACTGACACGTAAAAATATTGTAAGAGTTAGAAAAACATCCTCAGGGATTGTCCTAGAAATACAGAATCAGGAACTCTGGATTTTGAAAGCTGAATAAATAAGAACTCAACTTTCAAATAACTGATTAAAAAAAATATTTCTGCATGTGACAAATGTAATATTTAGTGTACTCAACATACAAAGCCTATTTATGGAAAAAGTAGAATACAAGAAGATGTGGCAGGAATTTAAAATGCTTCTAGAAAACTTTTCTCCACAGTCGTGACCAAAGTCTGAAACTTCAGAGGGTAATAAACAGCTTTAAAACATACCTGGTCAGTGGTGGAATACTCAACATGAGGAAGCAAAAATCTTCCTGAAGGCTTAGATCTGTTTTCCATATTCTTACAAAAGAGTTGGTTTCTAAAGTTCTGTTTTAGATTTCAGTCTTACTGGAAGTATCTTGTAAGAAAGCTTTTATATATTTGAAAGACATTCAGAAGAGTCAGTGTTCTCTTAGTAAAGCAACTATATGTTTCTGTTTACTGTGATGAAGCAAAATTAGTTCACATTGAACAATCATTTTGTTTCGGTAAAATTAGTGTTCGATATCCTCAGCAATCAGTTTGTATTTGACTAGCTGCAGAATTACAGTCTTGAGAAATTCATGCTTTGAACAGATGCTTAGTTTAAACATGGATACCTGATGCTGGGCACCTACATGTGTGTGTGCATCATAATTATTTGCTTGACTTGCAAATGTATTGAACACCCACAACTACAAAAGCCTCATTAACTGGATGTGTTCCAGGTGAATTGAATGATATATTAAGAAAACTCTAAGTCTCCTTGGTCACATTCCAATCTCCAGTCTGTCAAGCTCTCAGAGGGAAAATAAAACACAAAAAGCCCACCTTCCTGCTCTCATGTCAAGTGCTCTTATTGACTTACTGTTGCCTTTGGCTTACCTCAGCTGTTGGCAGCTCCTGACATTAACAAAAGCCAAGCCCCAACGTTGCAGTAGGGCAGGAGGATTCTGCACCCGAGGGGTGAGAGCCATCTTCCCTTTGGTGGGACATGCTGCATTAGGGAATTTGCCCCAGCAGAAGTCCGCAGGGATATTCCCTCCCACCCTGCACAGGTATCTATAGCAAGGAGGGTTCAGGGCTGATGGAGGGTGCAGGAGGGCACCATCAGTATCGGACATTGCATTTGCTCCTGCATGTTTTCCCCACTGTGAGGTCCAGGGATGGTCCTAGGCAGTCAAAGGTCATCTAAAAGTGGAGAGATCCTTCCAGTTTCCCCCCTTGCCACCATGATGTTGACACAGAGGGGGAGATGAGCTAAAGCAGAGCCAAGGAAAGCAGCTGCAGCAGGAACCCAGGCAGGGATGAGTCGTTTGTATGGTTTTAGCTGGGTTTGCTCCAGACTCTGCTGAATAGCTCTTTGCTTTTCCTTCCCTCTTCCTCAGCCTTTTCTCTTCACCTCCACTCCACTTCTTGCCTGCCGTGCATAGTAGCTTTTCATTTGTTATCTTCTATGTAGCTCATTCAAATTGAAAAATAACCTCTGGCACAACTGTGGCAGTCACACTGGTCACACTATGCACTTAACTTGTGCTTTGTATCTATTTCCCTCAATTTGTGTCCCTTCTGTGTTAGCTGCAAGCATTTTGTGACAAGGTCTATCTACTGCTTTGCCTTAGTACCATACCCGAGATACCAGAGTCCATTTCTTTCTGGCATCTAGCACCGCATAACATTCACAGATAGTAAATACTATTGAGGCATTTGAAAAGTCATTTTTGCTGCAGTACTATGGTAGTTTAAAAGTCCACGGTAGGCAGTCAGCACATCATGACATAAGTTTTGCCCCATATCTCCTTCTCTGTAGAGTACACTTTCCATGGTAATGCCAGGTCTTGCTGTCACGTGGTAATGTTTTGGACTGAGGGTTTTAACTGGAAGTGACTGCAAACTCTGTTTTTGTGTCTTTTATCAACAAAAAAGAATAAATGAACCACATTTTTTCACTGCAAAAGCAGTGTCTCCCTACCCAAAGATTTCAAAGCTGGTCAGATTCTTGATTTGGGGAAAAACGTTCCAGTTGTTGTGTTGATTCTACAAATGTTTCTTTCTTACTTGCATAATTGTCATGGACAGTAAGGCTGAAATAATTCATTCCGTACTTACTTTTATTCTTTTTGCTTATATATCCTTGACAAGCCAAGTAACAGCAGCAGGATTTTAAAATGGCATGGTGACATTTATCACACGTGTCTCCATCAGTGGTATGCATTATACCTATGGGATTTTAGTGTATGGATTTTCTTAGTTTACTGAGTACCAGGAACTTTGGAGATTGCTCAGGTCAGCCAGGAACTAAATCATCATGTTCTTCTGGTTTTCCCTTCTTACAGAACGACATGTATCATTTCGCTTTATTTAGTCCATGCTTTCATTTTATTAGATCGCAGAGAAGCATAAATGGTGTCTGTTTACATTCCTTACTGATTCAGCTTGAAATTATGACCAAGTATGGCTTGAGTAGTCTATAAAAAGATATGATAGTTTCTGGCTCTCAGACGTATAAAGGTGTTCCTGGAAGCTCAAAACCCAGCGTGCAAATCAGTTAGTCTTCTCGATGATTTTGAAACCTCAAATCCTTTGAAATAGTTGGCAACTTGCCTGTTGCATATTTACAGTTACACAACTCTTCCTCTCTGTGACTTTTAAAAGTTCCTCCTTCCTTTTTTCTTTAAGTCCCTTGGCAGCATCAAAACAGCTTCTCTCTCTCTCCCCCGACCCTCTCCCCAGCCCTCCCTCCTCTAGCTCTCTCTCGCTCTCCTTGCCATGGCACATTGTTCTGTGGAAATGGTTGTTTTGAGTTCACACTTTGTTTTCCTGCTGTTTTTCTGGGAAGCTGGACGTGGCACAAAAGATATGAGAACAGCTTGTAGGAAATGGGTTTGTTTGGGGAAACAATAAAAGAGAAACAGCCCGCATACCTCTCCTGTATATCTGAAGACATAGCATACAGTATGTAAAGACATTTCAGGGGTCGTTTTTCAATACAGTCCAAAGAAAAATCAATCAAAATCTTCTCTTTTAGCATATCTGAAGCTTTGCATCCATACAGCTTCATTTCATATAGTAATGCTTATCAGACATTTGGTCTTGTTAGCAAGGTATGGGGAAAAGCATCTTAATAGTTTCTGTTGCTGTAGTAAATGCATCTCTCAGGGTTCTGGACTTGAGATTGTCTTCATTTGCATTGACTTTCTCACTTCACTTTTCCTCAATGGCAGCAGGTGGTCTTTCTGTCCTTCTGGAGCTAATGTTGGTGCCATTGAAAAATACCGTCAATATCAGAGCTGCAGGGCACCATTTTAGTAAGAGTGATAATGTTGGTAATCACTAGTTCAGAAGAGATACTGCTACACGTAAAAAGTGCAGGATTTTTCTTGTCACCACATCAAAGATATTGCCATGTGCATTTTCCTTTTCTTCTTCATATGTACAATTAAAAATGGGCCACAGTGTGTTTCTAGACTGAGCAGAAAACATGGTCACAGAGCCACAAGTTGCACAATAAAGATAGATGTTGAATTTGTGAGGTAGTTCTCCCAAAAAAGGGAAAAAGAATGAAAAAACTTGGAAATTTTATGTAGTAATTCTTTATATTTTGTCTTTTTGGATTGGTGATTTTGTTTAGAAAGACATTCCTTAAATAAAGTAATAAGAACACAGTTTGAAAGCAAAACCAGTGGTGTAATTGGGATTAAATTTTTTTTGACTGTCACAAAGCAAATTTTTTTTGTGTATGTGAGGATTTCTTGTTGTGGTTGTTCTGATTTGTTTTATTTGGGGACAAATAAAGAACATTCACTCCAACCTTTCTCTGTCATAGGTATGAAACAACATTTTTCTTCTGATCCCTTGGTTTGGCTACATCTCTAACTGCAATATATCAGAAAACATACCAGTTGCTTTGACTGATCTCATAGTTAATGTTTGAGCTAAAACAACAATATCCTTACTTTATACTGGTTTAGCAGAGCACATTAAATGTGCTTAAACATAAGCACATGATTAGCTTTATTGCTATTTTACTAGGCACTCTCCTGTGTTAATCTTTGCACACAAAATGACTTAATACTGTGACATTCAACCGCATATTAATTTAATTAGTCATGTTTTGTGGCAAATGACTAAAATAACATGTGCTGAAGTATGAATCAAGATATTCTTTATAAACAATTATAGGAAAGTATGTTAGGCTATACACTGTAAAGGTTATCGTGACAGGAAGTCATATTTTACATACACAGTGGGCATACTTGGAAAGTTCATTCTGAATTTTGAAAGATTACCCATCTGAGCAATATTGCATATGCTTGTAAAATGGGGAACACCATAAGAAGCATATAATACTATATATGTGTATATTCAACATATACATGGAAGATCCAGAATAAAAGATAGCTGAGGAAAAGGAAGGGAGAACAATGTAAACAAAGGACTTTCTGTTACGATGTTGTGCAAAACCAGAGAGCACTCTTAATGCAGTGAATTTTTAAAAAGCAATTTGGATTTTGATTCCAGTTATCTAATGCAGAGAATTCAGTCAAAAATATCAAGACAAATATATTTGGAAGTAAATAAAAACATCGGTACAAATAAAGATGGCTTGAGTAGTGTTTGCAAAAGCTATCAAGCAAGGAAATTAATAAGTCTTGGATCTGATAAGTGTTCTCTAAATAGGAAGGTGAGAATTTTAAATGTTTATGAAGGTGAACATAGGGGAACATCTGAGACCTTGTCACCCTGATGCAGTAGGCAAGAGGATCTCTAGCTACAGGGGGTCTCTGAGGAGGAAGCTGAGCTGCAGGAAAGCAACTCTGCAGATGTCCAAGAACAGTTCCCTGTCCCTCCCTCTTGGCTGATTACTGTGCCTAGCTGCTGGTTTGAGAGGACCAGCCAGATTTAACGGGTAACACACCCAGTGAACACCCTTTTGTTTTTCCACAATTGCTTTGGGGTAGCTAATATTACATTTGGAGCTAAGATCCCCCATAACTGCAGTCTTCCCAACCAGAAAGTGAGTTGTTCATCACACCCACGTGCGCAGACATGCACACATGTGTGTGTACGAGCACAAACACCACACAACAGAGGCACTACAGGGAAGTGACGGGTCCCTAGAAGTTCAGCTCATGGCCATCATCCAAGTGTTATTTCCCTAATGCTGTTAGGCATTCATAAAAACCAAAAATTCATTGGAAAGGAAACTAATTTGGATGCTCTTTTCACTTTTACTCCTAATATTTAATTATGTCATCAATGCAATGGCTGTAAAGGTCTCTTCATTCCTTCCTATACGTTTCTCATCACTTTGCTGATGAGTTTGTCTTTGGTACATAGTATGCCTTAGAGAAAAGTATTTTAATACCTAAATTTTAGTTTAAAATTTGTTCAGAGATTGAGGATAGAATTATCTAAAAATGTGTGTGTGTACATATACTTATGTGTGTATATATATATATAATGGGCATATATAATTATATATACAAATATATATGTGGTGGGTCAACCCACCACGGTTAACAAATATTAAACTTAGTATAAATGTAATATATAATCTTGAAGTATTGGCTAAACAGTAGGAAGAAGAGCTGCAAATCACAGAATCACAGAATCATTAA